>NC_064614.1:453818170-454121200 GCF_023898315.1 Schistocerca nitens
TATGTACTAGTTACTCTCACTGTGCTTGTCAACATATCTATTGACACAATGCCGAATGACTATCTCATCTCAGGGTACACTTGACTATAAACTTCAATATAGGTCTGTCACCTAATTCGACTCGCGCTGCTGGCTCCGAATTAAGACAATGCTGTCACCGTAAACGATGATTGCAGAGTTGCACTGCTCTAGGACAAGTCCTCTTCCAGCAGCAGAGGAGTGTAGGAACTCTTCATGGTGTGTCTACTCTGACATCTTTTATTTGTTACTGCGTCATGCTCAGACTGTCCTTACTTGTGGATCCTTCGTGAGGGACCAGCTTCGCCACAGAACGTCATTCTTCGGACAACACCGCCCAACCATCTCCCTCTTGGTCTTTTGAACTCACCAGGAACATTTAAATGATGACTGAGACTATATTCGGAGAATTAACGCACACACTATGTCTTGTGTACTTTAATGATGTTATTATTTTCAAGCGAAAAGTGCAACAACATCCCAACAACTACGAAGAGTGTTTGTGAAACTGTGCAGTGCGTATCTTTCCTTATCTATATAAAAATATCAGTTTGCTGTAACTGAATTACGATATTGACGGCATAAGATAGCCACATAAGGTGTCCAACCTAATTTAAAACTGATAGAAGCTATGAAGAACCATTTCAGATTGCAAATATGAAAGAACTGCAAGTATTCCTGGACCTTTTACCGAAGTTTCATTAAGGAATATGTTGACATAGTGCCTCAGATGGCTCAGCTACTCAAATAAGAAGCAACTTTCACTTCCGAATGTTCACAATCGACGAAAACATTTAAAAAAGTTTGACAAACGTTCTGGAACTGGCTTATCCATAACTCACAAAATTCTTCGTCCTGACTGTGTCAATCAAATTTTTCTGTTGAACACGTCTCCCATCCCTGATTCAAGGCCGGCCAGAGTGGCCGTGCGGTTCTAGGCGCTACAGTCTGGAACCGAGCGCCCACTACGGTCGCAGGTTCGAATCCTGCCTCGGGCATGGATGTGTGTGATGTCCTTAGGTTAGTTAGGTTTAATTAGTTCTAAGTTCTAGGCTACTGATGACCTCAGACGTTAAGTCGCATAGTGCTCAGAGCCATTTGAACCATTTGAACCTGATTCAAGGCGCGAGGGGTACCCGCGTGGTCTAGGGCGTCTTGTCACGGTTCGCGCGGCTCCCCCCGTCGGAGGTTCGAGTCCTCCCTCGGACATGACATGGGTGTGTGTGTTTTCCTTAATGTAAGTTAGTTTGAGGGGGGTAGGACGTTAAACGGGCCGACTTGGAGCAGGAGAGGTATCACAGGACATTTTAATTTCCACTGTCTATACTTTTACAAATAAATTCATAAAACCTTGTCAGCGTCACCACGAAGGATTCAGGATTCACACTCATTGCAGTGGAACTTCGAAAACATAATTTTTTTACATGTGAAATTTCATCATTTTTTCACTTACTAATGGCTGCATTTGTTGCTATAGGTACACTTTTCTTCATAAGTTAGAGAGATTCTTCGATGAATTTTGCACAGCATACATACCATACTTACAGGTGTATGAAACTCTAGAATTTATTTAATTTATTAAAAAACGAATGAGCTGCTATATTTTAAAATTCATGTTTAGAAAAAACGCAAATTTTATAGTTAATTACCTCAATTTTTACCACAGTTTTTAATAGATTTGGAAAATTCTAGTGTTTCGTGCACCTTTAAGTATCGTTTGTATGCTGTGCAAAATTCATCGAAGAATGTCTCTTACTTATGAAGAAAAGTGTACCTATAGCAACAAATACTGCCATTAGTAAGTGAAAAAAATGAAATTTCAGATGTAAAAAAAATTACTTCGTTATGTTTTCGAACTTCCACTGCTATGAGTGTGGATTCTGAATCCTTCCTGGTCATGCTGACTAAGTTTTATGAATTTATTTGTAAAAGTATAGACACTGGAAATTAAAATGTCCTGTGGTGCCTCTCCTGCTCCAAGTCGGCCCGTTTGACGTCCTACCCGCCTTAAGTTAGATTAAGTAGGGACCGATGACCTCAGCAGTGTGGTCCCATAGAAGCTTACCACAAATTTCCCATTTTTTCCTGGTTCCAGATACCATTTCGAGCTGGGGTGACTCGACTGTTATCTTGGCCAAGACAAGGTAAAGCACTTCACACAGTTTCCAAGATATGGCCGAATGCAGTGGACGTGGATTGCGTGCTGTATCCTTGGCGCCAAGTTGTTACGTATGTTGGAGTCGTTCCACCTAATGACCAAAATTGACGCCCTTTCTACTGCACCGACACTGCTGAAGCTGCTTTCCTGTCCTTATTTGCAACGCACAATGAAATAAATATTTCATCGATGTCACACTTAATGGGGCGAAAGCAGAAGTAAGAGACAGTGTAGTGAGGTGAGTAGCTGACAGTTTACAGTTATTACGTTTAATTGGCGATTATAGATTGAGTACGTCAAGGATAAACCAATTTTAACTACGCCGATGGGAAAAAATCGCAACACCAAGAGCTAATTGATGTAGAGTAATCACATTTTGTGAACCGTTTTTCTAGGTAACGTTTTAAGTAATTAACTTTGCAAGTTGATAGGTTAATGTAAGCACGAGAAAAAACATTGCAAATGCGAAATGCTGGGACATTAATAACCGCGTAACTACTAGGATGCTGAATGCAAGCATGCAAACCTGTTGTACAGGTGCCCCAGTCAGGATGTGGGATGGAGTTCCATGCGTGCTGCACTTGGTCGGCCAACGCAGGGACACTGGAGTTATCGTCCGATGATGTCACATGTGTGCTTGATTGGAGACAGGTCTGGTGATCGAACAGGCCAAGGCAACATTTCGACACTCTGTAGAGCATGTTGGGTTGCAACAGTGGTATTTGGGCGAGCATTATCCAATTGAAACATATCCCCTAGAAAGCTGTTCACGAATGGCAGCACAACAGGTCGAATCACCAGATTGACCTACAATTTTGCGGTCAGGTTGCTTGGCTTAACCACTCCTGCTGTCATACGAAACCGCACGCCAGACCATCACTCCAGGCGTAGTTTCAGTGCGTCTAACACACAGGCAGGTAGGTTGCAGGCCTTCAATTGTCTTCCTTCTAACCAACACACGGCCATCACTGGCACCGAGGCAGAAACAGGGTTCATCCGAAAACACTACGTACCTCCACCAAGCCCTCCGATGGAATCCCGCTTGACACCAGTGAAATCGCAAATGGTGGTGGTTTGGGGTCAGTGGAATGTACGCTATACTGTGGTGCCAATTGCTGCTCAAATTGCTGCTGTAGATGCAGCACGATGCCCCAGTGCCATACGCCGAACACGGTAATCTTCCTTCTCGGTAGTGCCACGAGCCGTCCAGAGTCTGGTCTCCTTGCGACCGTACATTCTCGTGATCACCGCTGCCAGAAATCATGTACAGTGGCTACGTTCGTGCCAAATCTTCCTGCAGTATCGCAGAAAGAACATCGAGGTTCTCGTAGCCTATTCCACGAGCTCGTTCAGACTCAGCGAGGTACTGACAGGGTGCGATTTCTGCTTTTACCAGTGGGGGGGGGGGGGGGGGGGGGGATTTAGGGGGTTAGTAGAATTACATATGTAACTAGCTTGGACCGTGGCGTTACGCATAGTTAAACAGCTATTTATAAATAGATGTTAATGCCGAAACTCACTATTCACGCGTATGCACTATCAGAAAAGCCATCCCTTGTTATATCTTTAAAAGTACATTATAGGTAAAGCTTATTTACAAAATCATCTACATACAGGTATACGAGGGGAATTCAAAAAGTAGAGGCACATTCGTGAAAAGCTGTACTTATTCTGATGATAGAAAACTGAAATAAATCAATAGTATTAATAGTAAGACTTACTAAAAACTTTCAGTGTTCGGCCCCATAAATTTGAATTATATGTAAAGTTTTACTCCAGTGCGTGGGAAATAAACATCCCAGGTTGGGATGCATAAACTATAACCAGAGGAGGGGATGGTCTGATACAGAGGGGAGGAAATCTCCCCCATCCCCCCCCCCCCCCTGCAAATCGCACACTGGGTACTGATAATGGCGTCTTTGTCGCCTTAAAGGCATTCTTGACTAACAGCAACTCACCACGTTCAGTCTGAAAGGTAACTAACGACCACGACCGTTACATCGTGTATTTAAGGCAAGCCTTATTTTCATCCCCATAGTGGCACTACTAGCGCCACTCTTATGCGATTGGCGCGAAATTTGAATAGACACAATCTTTCAGATGTAGAAACATACCTTCCAACTTACATTTATGTCGCACAACTACTTCCTGGTGCTGCGATTCTTTTCTGTCAGTGTAATTAAAAAGAAAAAGTCTACTGAAAATCCTTAGATACAATAGTAAATACTGAATTTAATCGAGTTAAGGAAAATATATAAAAATGTATCAAACGCACTACGCTAAAGGAAATACCGAAGTCTGAAAAATGAGACTGGCAGAAACTGCAAAAGGGACAAGTGGGAATTGTTGGAGGACAAATACAAGAATGTAGAAGCATGTATAACTACACGGAAGACAGATGCCACATACAGGAAAAGTAAAGAAACCTTAGGGGAAAAGAGAAGCAATTGTGTAAAAAATGAAGACTTCAGAAGGGAAGCCAGTACTAAGCAAAAAAGGGAAGTGTAAAGGTGGAAGGAATATACAGAAGAGACTGTACAGGAGAAATGAACTGGAAGGCAATATTATAGAAAGGTAAGAGGAAGCAGATGTAAGTGATAATAGGATCTATGATACTGCGAGAAAAATTGACACAGCAGTGAAAGATCGAAGTCGAAACAAGATCCATGGAGCAGACGACACTCCATCAGAATTATTGACATAAGTTTCCTTTAATATACGTCTATGGCCACAAACTTTTTATTAACAGATTACCGGTTTCTGTCTTTAATGACCATCATCAGATCTGTTCCATAAAAACAAAGTCCTAATGTACTGGAGCCATAGTGACTGAAACCGATCTGATGATGGTCATTAAAGACCGAAACCGATAATCTGTTAACAAAAAGTTTGTGACCATAGACGTATATTAAAGGAAACTTACAGGGTGTTTCAAAAATGACCGGTATATTTGAAACGGCAATACAAACTAAACGAGCAGCGATAGAAATACACCGTTTGTTGCAATATGCTTGGGACAACAGTACATTTTCAGGCAGACAAACTTTCGAAATTACAGTAGTTACAATTTTCAACAACAGATGGCGCTGCGGTCTGGGAAACTCTATAGTACGATATTTTCCACATATCCACCATGCGTAGCAATAATATGGCGTAGTCTCTGAATGAAATTACCCGAAACCTTTGACAACGTGTCTGGCGGAATGGCTTCACATGCAGATGAGATGTACTGCTTCAGCTGTTCAATTGTTTCTGGATTCTGGCGGTACACCTGGTCTTTCAAGTGTCCCCACAGAAAGAAGTCACAGGGGTTCATGTCTGGCGAATAGGGAGGCCAATCCACGCCGCCTCCTGTATATTTCGGATAGCCCAAAGCAATCACACGATCATCGAAATATTCATTCAGGAAATTAAAGACGTCGGCCGTGCGATGTGGCCGGGCACCATCTTGCATATACCACGAGGTGTTCGCAGTGTCGTCTAAGGCAGTTTGTACCGCCACAAATTCACGAAGAATGTCCAGATAGCGTGATGCAGTAATCGTTTCGGATCTGAAAAATGGGCCAATGATTCCTTTGGAAGAAATGGCGGCCCAGACCAGTACTTTTTGAGGATGCAGGGACGATGGGACTGCAACATGGGGCTTTTCGGTTCCCCATATGCGCCAGTTCTGTTTATTGACGAAGCCGTCCAGGTAAAAATAAGCTTCGTCAGTAAACCAAATACTGCCCACATGCATATCGCCGTCATCAATCCTGTGCACTATATCGTTAGCGAATGTCTCTCGTGCAGCAGTGGTAGCGGCGCTGAGGGGTTGCCGCGTTTGAATTTTGTATGGATAGAGGTGTAAACTCTGGCGCATGAGACGATACGTGGACGTTGGCGTCATTTGGACCGCAGCTGCAACACGGCGAACGGAAACCCCAAGCCGCTGTTGGATCACCTGCTGCACTAGCTGCGCGTTGCCCTCTGTGGTTGCCGTACGCGGTCGCCCTACCTTTCCAGCACGTTCATCCGTCACGTTCCCAGTCCGTTGAAATTTTTCAAACAGATCCTTTATTGTATCGCTTTTCGGTCCTTTGGTTACATTAAACCTCCGTTGAAAACTTCGTCTTGTTGCAACAACACTGTGTTCTAGGCGGTGGAATTCCAACACCAGAAAAATCCTCTGTTCTAAGGAATACACCATGTTGTCTACAGCACACTTGCACGTTGTGAACAGCACACGCTTACAGCAGAAAGACGACGTACAGAATGGCGCACCCACAGACTGCGTTGTCTTCTATATCTTTCACATCACTTGCAGCGCCATCTGTTGTTGAAAATTGTAACTACTGTAATTTCGAAAGTTTGTCCGCCTGAAAATGTACTGTTGTCCCAAGCATATTGCAACAAACGGTGTATTTCTATCGCTGCTCGTTTAGTTGTTATTGCCGTTTCAAATATACCGGTCATTTTTGAAGCACCCTGTATTATATATACGGGTCACTGTCTTTTCGCGACGATGTCGCAGCTTGTGAGAATTATTGACATCCTTGGGAGAGACAGCCATGACAAAACTATTTCACTAATACAAGATATGTGAGAGATGCAAAATGCCTTTAAATTCCAAGAAGAATGTAATAGTTTCAGTTCCAAAGAGTGTAAGTATTGACAGGTGAGAATATTACCGAATGATCAGTTTAATAAGTAATAGTAACAAAATATTTACAGATGAATGGAAAACTGTTATGGTTTGGAATCCTCTTAAATGTTGACTTTACGACTTACCTTAGAAGATATGATGAAGAAAGATAAGCCTACGTTTATAAAATTTGCAGAATTTGAAAAGGCTTTTGACAACGTTGATCGGAATACAATCCTTAAAATCCTGAAGGAGTAGGGATAAAATAAATGGAGGGAAAAATTATTTACAACTTGTGCCGAAACGAGACTACAGTTACCAAAATCGAAAGCTATGAAAAGGAAGCAGTACTTAAGAAGGGAGTGATATCGGGTTGTAGCCTTACTCCGATGTTATCCAGTCTGTACAATGAGGAAGTAGTAAAGGAAATCCATGAGAAATGTAGAAAGTTCGGGGAGAACAAAATAAAAATTTTAATAGTTGCTGGTGGTATTACAGTTATGTTAGAGACGACAAAGGACTTGGACGAGCAGTTGAATCGAACGAACAGTCTTGAAAGGAAGATATAAGATGAACATCAACAAAATCGAAACAAGGGCAATGGAATGTAGTCGAATTAAATCAAGCTATGCTGAGGGAATTAGATTAGGAACTGAAAAACTAAAACTAGTAGATGAGGTTTGCTATTTGGGCATCACAATAACTAACTATGGCCGAAGTAGTACATTTAAGAGCTAGTAAGTGTTTTCTGAAAGCATTTGTCTGGGGTGTAGGTTTTTACGGAAAAGTGAACGAAAAGCAGTTCATGCAAGAAGAGAATATAGCTTTTGAAATGTGGTTCGATGCATCTTCAGGAAGTGAGCTAGATTTTCAAATTTTTTTTAGAAAAATTGTATTCGAAAAAATCGCAAGATATTGTTGATACACTTGTGGACTATTTCTCCGCATAATCTCCATCCGGATCAATGCCTGTGGTGAGACGCGGCACGAGTTCCTTTGTGCCGTCCTCAAAGCACTCTCCCGGCAGCTCCTTTCCCCACTTCAAAACCTCTTTCCGCATCTCCTCGTCGGTTGAAAATTTATTCCCACTATTGTGTGCCTTCAGGGATGTGAAAAGATGATCATTGAAAGCACCAAGTCAGTGGAATACGGGGGGTGGTTCAAAGACTCCCAACCAAGTGAGTCTAAGAGCGCCTTGGTGGCTAAGGCTGTGTGAGGACGAACGTTGTCCTGCAATAAGCACACTCCTCGCGTCAGCGCTCCCCTACTTTTGTTTTGAATGACTCTTTGGGTTTTTGGGGGGTTCTCACAATATCGTCTGCTCCAGAGGCAGAAATTTGACCAGAATGAAGCCTTTTCAAAATGGTTCAAATGGGTCTGAGCACTATGGGACTTAACAAAAAAATGGTTCAAATGGCTCTGAGCACTGTGGGACACAACTTCTGCGGTCATTAGTCCCCTAGAACTTAGAACTACTTAAACCTAACTAACCTAAGGACATCACACACATCCATGCCCGAGGCAGGATTCGAACCTGCGACCGTAGCGGTCGCGCGGTTCCGGTCTGAAGCGCCTAGAACCGCTTGGCCACACTGGCCGGCAAGCCTTTTCTGTTCCAAAACACCGAGGCCCTGAGGCCATGATTTTTTTGTGGAAATTGTGATCTTGAATTTTTTGGCAGATGGGGAATTGGTGTGACGCCACTTTGGCGACTGTCTTTTTGTCTCAGGCTTGTAATGAGTCAGTCACGCATCATTTCGAGACAGAACAGAGCTCACCTTCGAATTTCAGTCGCTCAAGGAACTCGCAGGCTCTACTGACTCGATTTTTTTTTGTGCTTCTGTGTCAGCTCTTTTGGGACCCACCTCTGCCCATTTTCCGGTATCTCAGCGTTTCTGTGAGTGTTTCGTATGTTCTGGATAGTTGTGTAAACATCCCAGAAATTTCATCCACTGTCAATCGGCGGTCTTCGCGGACTGTTTCCTCGATTTTTTGCACCAACTCATCAGTCAAAACGAAAGGTTTCCACTCCTCTGTTCATTAATAATATTTATTCTGCTTCCACTAAACTCCCTACAGCACGTAAACACACTCGTTCAGCTCGTAATACCTTCGCCGTAAACCGATTCGATTCGCGAAAAAATTTCGGTAGGTGTTATTCCTTCCGCGAGCAGGAAGCAGATCACAGCCCGTGGCTCGTACTTTGCGAGATTTCTTACCGACATCTTTCACGCAGCTGGACGCTACAACGTGAGTTTACACTAGCGTGTTCCTGCTATACTCACTCTTGTCAGAGGTCCCCCACCCCTCTAACACAGTGTATCTGTCCCTCAAAAAACAAGAAACCTCAGCTCGTTATGGTAACGGTGCACTACTTACTGAACATGACTCTTACAACAGAAGAACTCTTAAGATTATCCGGCTAGATCGCGTAACTAATGAGGAGGTACTGAATCGAATTGGAGAGAAAACAAATTTGTGGCACAACCTGAGTAGGAGTTCAAATGGTTCAAATGGCTCTGAGCACTATGGGACTTAACATCTGAGGTCATCAGTCCCCTAGAACTTAGAACTACTTAAACCTAAGTAACGTAAGGACATCACACACATCCATGCCCGAGGCAGGATTCGAACCTGCGACCGTAGCGGTCGCGCGGTTCCAGATTGAAGCGCCTAGAACCGCTTTGCCACACCGGCCGGCTGAGTAGAAGAAGGGACAGGTTGATAGGACACATTCTGAGGTATCAAAGGATCACCACTTACAAGGGAAACTCCCCGTTCATGTCTCTCTCGTGTCCCAAGTTTTTTTCCTGAAAGTTATGAACTGTCCGTCCAGCTATTGACGTGTCTGTTCGCTATATTAGAATTTGTGTCCGCGTCTTAGTGTTATGTCCGTTTGCAGCAGCGAGGTCTAGGGAAGGGACCTCCAGATGTACGTACCCCCTATTTGTTCTAAACAAATACATGTTATAACTCTTGGTTTCGTTTTGGATTTTTGACTCTTGAATTTGTTGAAACATAATTCACGCTCGTTTATTTGTTGTTTTCATTTAGACGTCTATGCGGGATGTCGGCTGCGCTCATTGTTCATCACATTTACTTTCCACGGTAATATATTCTCACCATATGACTCATAGTTTATAACAAGTGTATAGTATGACAGTTACGAAGACTACAGAAGAAGAAAAGACACGTCAATTACCGGACGGAAAGTTAATAATTTTGTGAAAAAAAAGTTTGGTACGACAGAAATTTGAACACTAATCTTTGCAATCCAACACCGTAATCACACAACCACGACAGAGTAGCTGTTGGGTTGCGCTCAATGTTGTATATCTTAATCTTGGAACCTACTGTTTCTATTTTGCTTCTTTTTTCACAGTTCAGTACACCTTCCTGTTTTCATGCTTGATCTATATTCAGTTTTTGACGGGCTATCCACTGGACCATTTTATCACTAAATCTGAGGAGGGTGCGATGGGAGTTACCCTCGTTAGTATCGGAGGGAAGTGGGGCGAAGTGGGCGGGGGGGGGGGGAGTAAATATCGTTGAGGGGGACCAAGCGATGACTACAGTAAGCAGATTCAGAACGATGTATGCTGCATTAGTTATTCGGAGATGAAGAGGTTTGCACAGGATAGGATACCAAGGACAGCAGTATCAAACTAATCTTCAGACCGAAGGCGCCGGCCACTGTGGCCGAGCGATTCTAGGCTGCTTCAGGCCGGAACCGCGCGACTGCTACGGTCGAAGGTTCGAATCCTGCCTCGGACATGGATGTGGGTCGTGTCCTTAGGTTAGTTAGGATTACGTAGTTCTAAGTTCTAGGGGACTGATGACCTCAGATGTTAAAGTCCCATAGTGCTCAAACCATTTGAACCATTTAGACCAAAGGCCACAGCAACTACGAGAAAACATAGCTGAAATGCTATGGACACCTTTACATAATGAGCGAAAAGCTGTGAACTAAACCATAGTTGAACTAAAACGCGAAGACATATCAACCAATCTGTGGCACATGTCTTATCAGCACTTTCTAAGGATCCACGAAGAAGAAAAATAGAGCAGCTACTCGACAGAGCAAAAGACCTATAGGCGGTCTAAAAATCAGAGACTGTGTGTAAAAAGCTTTTTGGCCCAGTTCACAGCTCTATAACACTCTGCGCTAACAGACTCGATACGAAACCACAAACTTTAACACGTTTTGTTGAGCAAATACATTTCGTTCTATTTGTTATTGCCCCTAAGTTCTGAACCTGTTCACATGGAACTTGTTTTATGCCCTCTTCCAGTATTCAGGGTGGTCCACTGATCGTGACCGGGCCAAATATCTCACGAAATAAGCGTCAAGCGAAAAAACTACAAAGAACAAAACTTGTCTAACTTGAAGGGGGAAACCAGATGGGGGTATGGTTGCCCGCAAGATGGCGCTGCCATAGGCCAAACGGATATCAACTGCGTTTTTTTTTTTTTTTAAATAGCTACCCCCATTTCTATTACATATTCGTGTAGTACTTAAAGAAATATGAATGTTTTAGTTGGACCACTTTTTTCGCTTTGTGATAGATGTCGCTGTAATATTCACAAACATATGGCTCACAATTTTGGACGAACAGTTGGTGACAGGTAGGTTTTTTAAATTAAAATACAGAACGTAGCTATGTTTGAACCTTTTATTTCGGTTGTTCCAATGTGATACATGTACCTTTGTGAACTTATCATTTCTGAGAACGCATGCTGTTACAGCATGATTACCTATAAATACCACATTAATGCAATAAATGCTCAAAATGATGTCCGTCAACCTCAATGCATTTGGCAATACGTGTAACAACATTCCTCTAAACAGCAAGTAGACCGCCTTCTGTAATGTTCGCACATGCATTGACAATGCGCTGACGCATGTTGTCAGGCGTTGTCGGTGGATCACGATAGCAAATATCCTTCACCTTTCCCCACAGAAAGAAATCCGGGGACGTCAGATCCGGAGAACGTGCGGGCCTTGGTATGTATGGTGCTTCGACGACCAATCCATCTGTCATGAAATATGCTATTCAATACCGCTTCAAACGCAAGCGTGCTATGTGCCGGACATCCATCATGTTGGAAGTACATCGCCATTCTGTCATGCAGTGAAACATCTTGTGGCAACCTCGGTAGAACATTACGTAGGAAATCCGCACACATCGCACCATTTAGATTGCCATTCTAAAATAGGGGCCAATTATCCTTCCTTCCGTGATGCCGCACCGAACATTAACCCGCCAAGGTCATTGATGTTCCACTTGTCGCAGCCATCGTGGATTTTCCGTTGCCCAATAGTGCATAGTATGCCGGTTTACGTTACCGCTGTTGGTGAATGACGCTTCGTCGCTAAATAGGACGCCTGCAAAAAATCTGCCATCGTTCCGTAATTTCTCTTGTGCCCATTGGCAGAACTGTACACGACGTTCAAAGTTGTCGCCTTGCAATTCCTAGTGCATAGAAATATGGTACGGGTGCAATCGATATTGATATAGCATTCTCAACATCTACGTTTTTGAGATTCCCGACTCTCGCGCACTTTGTCTGCTACTGATGTGCGGATTAGCCGCGACAGCAGCTAAAACACCTACTTGGGCATCATCATTTGTTGCAGGTCGTGGTTGACGTTTCACATGTGGCTGAACGCTTCCTGTTTCCTTAAATAACGTAACTATCCGGCGAACGGTCCGGACACTTGGAAGACGTCGTCCAGGATACCGAGCAGCATTCATAGCACACGCCCGTTGGGCATTTGATCACAATAGCCATGCATCAACACGATATCGACATTTTCCGCAATTGGTAAACGGTCTATTTTAACATGGGTAATGTATCACGAAGCAAATACCGTCCGCACTGGCGGAATGTTACGTGATACCACGTACTTATACGTTTGTGACTATTACAGCGCCATCTATTACAAAGCGAAAAAAGTGGTCCAACTAAAACATTCATATTTCTTTACGTACTACACGAATATGTAATAAAGGATGGGGGTTCCTACTTTAAAAAACGCAGTTGATATCCTTTTGACCTATGGCAGCGCCATCTAGCGGGTCAACCATAGCGCCATCTGGTTTCACCCTTCAAGCTAGACGAGTCTCGTTATTTGTAGTTTTTTGTTTGATGCTTATTTCGTGAGATATTTGGCCCGGTCACGATCAATGGACCACCCTGTGTACGACATTACACTCTATCAAAAGTAATTAACGGATGGCCGATTTATTTCTAACTCTAAACATGGGTCAAATGGCTCTGAGCACTATGGAAATTAACTTCGGAGGTCATCAGTCCCCTAGAACGTAGCACTACTTAAACTTATCTAACCTAATGACATCACACACATCCATGCCCGATGCAGTATTCAAACCTGCAACCGTTGCGGTCGCGCGGTTCCAGACTGTAGCGGCTAGAACCGCTCGGCCATCCCGGCCGGCATTTCTAATTCTGTACTCCTTCTCTCACATTGTAGTAACGTTACGTGTCTAAAACATCAACATTAGATTACATGGCAGCAAGTCATTGGAGAAAACATGTTCTTCATCTCAAACTACACCCGCGAAAAACCTTTGATACACATCCAGTATACGAAAACAACACAAACTTTCATAGCGTCTTGCTTATGAATGTGATTATAGATGACGGTAGTGTTGAAAACTGTAATATTCCTGTTGACGGTTGTGCTTCTCTCCTCTACTTAACAAGACTGGATATGCCGAAATTTGATATGACTGGCGCCCTATCTGAATTGTACTATCTTCTCCAAACGACGGGACAGTAGCTCAAATAAACAAACTGTGTTTCGTTCCTCTGTAATCCAAAGGTTGTCTTACTACTCCAGCCTTTGACGGTGGAACTGTAATGTATGTTATGCCTCACAGCATTTGCAGCTTAATGAACACGTCATGGATCGGTCAGAAACTCGACTGGCTGCGCCTGGGTGAAATACTGAATTGATGTTAGCCAATGTGACTTGCCAAGTGCCTTGGGCGGTTCATGCTAGTACTGAAAAGTATCTAACGCACCAAAACATCTTGATTTACTGGCTATTCCTCGTCATTGTACTCTCATTGCAGTTATACAAGACGTCTCAGCACAGTCAAATTAGGAATTGGAATTCTTCTTTATTCAACCTATATCGTGTAAGGTTACAAATGCGTAAAGTAGACACACGATTTCAAACGCTACCCAGTCGTGATCTATCCAGAACAGGTTCCTCACATTTCGTGTCGGCAAATTCATTTTTGGCGCTCTGCAGTGAGCCGAGTGTCGGAATTCTCACACATTCCCACGCTACACAGAGCGCTAATCTGAGGCAGAACTAACTGTACTGGACCGAGGCAACGGTCTGGCCGGCCCCAAGGGAAAGCGGGTGTCAGGGGTGACGGATGGACTCGCGGTCCGCCTACTGAAACTAACAGTACGGAACGCCGAGTGGCGGTCGGCCCTTTGTCGCGTCACAAAGTGACGTGGGTGGAAGGGTTACGCCCCCCGGCGGCTCCCTGTGAGCCCTGCACAGCGGACCCTTGCATCTCACCGTCCACTGTCCACCACATCCCCGACTTCGAGGTTTCTGTCAAAGCTGCGTCGTTAATCTCGTGACTCCCGTAGGCGAAAGTCAACAACGCTTTACCTTTCAAGAGAAAGTCTGCCAGGCACATCTGCTCAGTACCAGCACGCCTGGGTATTTCCTACATAAGCACTAAGCTGAACAGTTAGTCAGATCACGGACAGGCAGCTCTGCCATTCGGTTTTTTCTCCTCACAGCTGTTACAACCTGCGTTCTTATTCATCCACATTACATTATCGTGATCTTTCGGTTCACATGTTCATTTTTTGTTTTAAGTTGATTTTCATTTGTCACTGCCAGCATTTGTATGGTTACCATGGACATCCAGATTTTCTCTCTCATCTGCTTTTCGAAGAATCTCATCTTGGTTTAATGGTTGTTTCTCGTTGTTTCAACAGTCACATACCAATATATTTTTAATAAAGAAAAAAGGTCGTGGGACTCCCATTTTCGCTTTACTGTAGCGCATTGTATCTCAAAATAATAAAGTTACGAATTGGAACGTCTCTTAATTCAACTTGCATAGTTTAAGGTTACAACTATGTAAATTAGATATAAGATTTCTGGACCAAAATCCAGCAACCAATCACTTTTAAGAATTATCTATGTATGAGACCGGCGAAATACCCTCAGACTTCAAGAAGAATATCATAATCCCAATCCCAAAGAAAGCAAGTGTTGACAGATGTGAAAATTACCGAACTATCAGTTTAATAAGTCACGGCTGCAAAATACTAACGCGAATTCTTTACAGACGAATGGAAAAACTAGTAGAAGCCGACCTTGGGGAAGATCAGTTTCGATTCCGTAGAAATATTGGAACACGTGAGGCAATACTGACCCTACGGCTTATCTTAGCAGAAAGATTAAGGAAAGGCAAACCTACATTTCTAGCATTTGTAGACTTACAGAAAGCTTTTGAGAATGTTGACTGGAATACTCTCTTTCAAATTCTGAAGGTGGCAGGGGTAAAATATAGGGAGAGAAAGGCTATTTACAATTTGTATAGAAACCAAATGACAGTTATAAGAGTCGAGGGGCATGAAAGGGAAGCAGTGGTTGGGAAGGGAGTGAGACATGGTTGTAGCCTCTCCCCGATGTTATTCAATCTGTATATTGAGCAAGCAGTGAAGTAAACAAGAGAAAAATTCGGAGTAGGTTTTAAAATCCATGGAGAAGAAATAAAAACTTTTAGTTTCGCCGATGACATTGTAATTCTGTCAGAGACAGCAAAGGACTTGGAAGAGCAGTTGAACGGAATGGACAGTGTCTTGAAAGGATGATGTAAGATGAACATCAAAAAAAGCAAAACGAAGATAATGGAATGTAGTCGAATTATGTCTGGTGATGCTGACGGAATTAGATTAGGAAATGAGACACTTAAAGTAGTAAAGGAGTTTTGCTATTTGGGGAGCAAAATAACTGATGATGGTCGAAGTAGAGAGGATATCAAATATAGACTGGCAATGGTAAGGAAAGCGTTTCTGAAGAAGAGAAATTTGTTAACATAGCGTATAGATTGAAGTGTC
Source organism: Schistocerca nitens (assembly GCF_023898315.1). Classification (NCBI taxonomy): domain Eukaryota; kingdom Metazoa; phylum Arthropoda; class Insecta; order Orthoptera; family Acrididae; genus Schistocerca; species Schistocerca nitens. The sequence goes on from NC_064614.1 coordinate 453,834,094, forward strand.
AGGAAGTCGTTTCTGAAAGTATTTGTATGGAGTGTAGCCATGTATGGAAGTGAAACATGGACGATAAATAGTTCAGACAAGAATAGAATAGCAGCTTTCGAAATGTGGTGCTACAGAAGAATGCTGAAGATTAGATGGGTAGATCACACAACTAATGAGGAGGTACTGAATAGTATTGGGGAGAAGAGGAGTTTGTGGCACAACTTGACTAGAAGAAGGGATCGGTTGTTAGGACATGTTCTGAGGCATCAAGGGATCACCAATTTAGTATTGGAGGGCAGTGTCGAGGGTAAAAATCGTAGAGGGAGACCAAGAGATGAATACACCAAGCAGATTCAGAAGGATGTAGGTTGCAGTAGGTACTGTGAGATGAAGCAGTTTGCACAGGATAGAGTAGCATGGAGAGCTGCATCAAACCAGTCTCAGGACTGAAGACCACAACAACAACTATTTTAAAAGAGATATCAATTTCGAACAGTTATGGATACTGCGCCTTTCGATCTTAAGATGGGATTAAAACTGGAAAAGGGTTTACGTATTAAAAATAGGAGTCTTGTTCCAACATTCATATTGTTACGTGCGTGTTTCAATATGGACACGACATTTTCTTGTAAAACTCTAGGTCGGAAAAAAAGAAATTCGTGTTTTCTCTCTGCTCTCCAATAGAATCTCAGTGTGTGGGCTGCGCAAAGTAGATATTACCGTAGCAGATAGAGATGTTGTTATTGTTGTTGTTACGATCTTCAGTCCGATGACTGGTTTGATGCTGCCGTCCACGTCACTCTATCCTGGGCAAGCCTCTTCGTCTCGGAATAACTACTGCAACCGACATCTTTCAGAATCTGCTTACTGTACCCATCTCTTGGTCTCTCTCTACAGTTTTTACCCTCCACACTTCCTTCCAGTACTAAACTGCTGATTCCTTGATGTCTCAGAATGTGTCCTGTCAACCTATCTCTTCTTTTAGTCAACTTAAGCCACAGATTTCTTTTCTCCCCAGTTCTATTCGTACCTCCTTATTGATTATGTGATCTACCCACCTAATTTTCGGTATTTTTCTGTAGCACTACACATAAAAAGATTTTATTCTCGTCTTGTGTGAACTGATTATCGTCCATGTTTACTTCGATGTAAGAATACATTCCATACAGAATAGACTACTTAACACTTAAATCTACATCCGATATTAACAGATTTCTCTTCTTCGGACATGGTTTTCTTGCCATTGCCTATCTACATTTTATATCCTCTCAACTTCGGCCAGTTGTTTTGCTGCCCAAATAGCAAAACTCATCCACTACTTTTCATGTTTTGTTTCATACTGTAATACCTTCAGCATCTCATAATTTAATTCGACCACATTCCTTTATCTTTGTTTTGCTTTTGTTGATGTTCGTCTTATATCCTCCTTTCGAGACACAGTCCATTCCGTTCAATTGCTCTTCAAAGTCCTTTTCTGTCTCTGGCAGAGTTACAGTGTCATTGGCAAACGTCAAAGTTTTTATTTCTTCTTCGGCAGGTAGGAATTTTAATATTTTTTCGTACATTTCGCGGCCCTGTCAGCAACTGTATAAATGTTAATTTTAAATTGATAACAGCCTGAAATTTTACATCGGCCAAACAGGAAGAGCCTTGCTAACAAGATAAAGGAACATATCCCTACTAAAGTTGGAGATGGCATGCGTGGTTCGACATTCGCTGAACACTTAGTGCAAACGGCTCACGCACCCAACCCTCCGGATAATACTCAGCTCTTGCAATGCGAAGTGAAGGGTGCGAGAATGGATATTCTGGAAGAAATGCAAATTATTAAACACTTACTATATGGCAAAAATAATCTTCTTAACGACCAGTTGCAGCTGCGAAACAAAAACTTTTTTGAAGGTTTTCAACCGTTATTCCATCCGCCATAATTTTAGGGAGTAATCATTATACCCTTGCCAACATGTTTTTAGCACTCCCGTTTGCTCAATAGCTGGGATTATCTGGTATTTCAAACCCATAGTTATCCTCAGACAGTCAAGTTCGATGATTAGTCCGAATATGCTAGGTTGACTTAAAATAGTAAACGCATTGCTCCCTTCACTTTTGACGTCCAACCAATTATTACAAATGTTAAGACAGTCGATGTATCTTAGTTCCTCACAGGATAACGTATTCGTCAATTTTGTTAGCTGTACGTGGTTATTCATAAAAATTTTAAGTTTAGGAGTATATGTTGATATCAGTGTTAACAAGTACGCATGACACACTATCGCGCATGCGCTCTCGAGGCTATAGACAGTTCCCGTACAACATCCGTTGCTGCCGTACTGCGGTCTGGAAGTGGGGCCGAGGCTGTTCCCCAGATAAGTTACTGCAGTATGACGATGTATTACTATATTATACTTTTTAGTTTTTGACGTTGTCCGTTATGGACAAATCGTAGTTCCTTTTATTCTGAAGAAGGTTGGGTTACCCCAACTAAAACCTAGGTAAACATTGCAACTGAGGCTGTTGTTAATTAAAAATTTGTTTCTTCTCCCTGAGCTTTAATTCCTGCTCCAAATTGTTCTTTGGATTCCTTTACCGATTGTTCAGTGTACAGACTGAAAAACATCGGGGATAAGTTACAACCCTTTCTCATTTTCTTCTCGGCCAGCGCTTCCCTTTCATGCTACCCGACTCTTAGGGTATTTTTACGTCTGACAGCTACTGCACAATATTTACGCCTAGCAGAAATTGTGTCTAATATAAAAATGAATAATTTATATCAGACATATATATTTATACCACCAGCGATTACACCAATAGTTGTAAACACAGTTTATTTGCAAGATCAAATTCGCCCGACAGATATCGCAGAAGTAGGTTGCTCGTTAGCGTTTCTGGCAGTGAGAGGCAGAACAGAGTGAAGACATATAATAGGTTAACGGAAATGGCGGAAGGACGAAGACCAGGATCAGTATGGTGTTCTTGACAAATATGTTGCAGCCTAAATGAGAAGGCTCTCTCCAGAATATTTACGTAAAGAATGAGAATAAAATTTCAGCAAGACATACTGGTGACCAGTGGAAAATGCACAAAAAAGACCAATATTCTCCTGCTTACAAGCCTGCCCCGGGTTGGGCACCAGCTGTCTCATTCTACCTTTCTCAGCACATTTAAAAATTTTCCCAAAAATTTTGGCTTGCGAACATATTCGCGCTCTTTTCAACATCAACTCACCTTAATTCCCACAAGCTCCCCTAACAGTTAATAGCTCACACCCAATAGTCCATCGCTGTAAGTCGCTCATACACATCCACACCCACTTACCCATCCTCAGTCATCCATTTAGCCCAACTCATTGTCATTACCTGTTTGTGTCTCTCTAACTGTTACTGTCTCCTGTGTCACAGCCACAGTCCAATTCTTTTTGTCCTAATAGTGCTGCCTCCTCTCTGTGTCACTGTGTCCCTCTTGTTCCCTCTTACTGCTACTATCTCATTCATTCCTTCCCGCTGCTACTGTCTTTTCCACTATCTTTCTCTTCCCCGTTGTGATTGTCATAGATTCCGTCTCTCATTATCACTGGCTCTCACTCACTTCCACTTTCTCCTTCTCTTTATTCCTTTCCCTCTGGCACTGTATTCTTCATTCTTTTCCTAGCAATATTCTATCAGTTACGTTCCACTGCCACAATGTCCCTCTCTTTTTCTCACACTACCATTGTCTCCTTCGCTCTTTCTATACCACAGCCACTGTCTACTATCTTCCAGTACTTATTACTTTTACGTCTCTTTCCCACTGCCACTGTCTCCTTTTCTCTCAGTATAAAAAAGTGCAAATATGTTCGCATGCCAAAATTGTTGGGAACATTTTTAAAGCTCCTAAGTAATACAGGGTGTTACAAAAAGGTACGGCCAAACCTTCAGGAAACATTCCTCACACACAAATAAAGAAAAGACGTTATATGGACATGCGTCCGGAAACGCTTAATTTCCATGTTAGAGCTCATTTTAGTTTCGCCCACCTACGCTCAATGGAGCACGTTATCATGATTTCATACGGGATACTCTACCTGTGCTGCTAGAACATGTGGCTTTACAAGTACGACACAACATGTGGTTCATGCACGATGGAGCTCCTGCACATTTCAGTCGAAGTGTTCGTACGCTTCTCAACAACAGATTCGGTGACCGACGGATTGGTAGAGGCGGACCAATTCCATGGCCTCCACGCTCTCCTGACCTCAACCCTTTTGACTTTCATTTACGGGGGCATTTGAAAGCTCTTGTCTACGCAACCCCGGAACCAAATGTAGAGACTCTTCGTGATCGTATTGTGGACGGCTGTGATACAATACGCCATTCTCCAGGGCTGCATCAGCGCATCAGTGATTCCATGCGACGGAGGGTGGATGCATGTATCTTCGCTAACGGAGGACATTTTGAACATTTCCTGTAACAAAGTGTTTCAAGTCACACTGGTACGTTCTGTTGCTGTGTGTTTCCATTCCAAGATTAATGTGATTTGAAGAGAAGTAATAAAATGAGCTCTAACATGGGAAGTAAACGTTTCCGGACACATGTCCACATAACGTATTTTCTTTCTTTGTGTGTGAGGAATGTTTCCTGAAGGTTTGGCCGTACCTTTTTGTAACACCCTGTGTAGAATGAACCAGCTGGTGCCCCACTTTAAACTGGAGCGTATTTGCCTTTTCTGTACTCCGAAATGAGCATTTCTCCGTTGATTCCCTTCTTTTCCCCGCCACAGCAGGGCAGTCAGAAAAATTTTGATAGTTTACTTACATGAAATTGAAATAACGCAAAACTAATTTCACACACCAGACAGGATTTTACGCGCAGAAAAATTTTGCATGTGCTTCATTACTACGACATGGGGTTCCCAGAACCCTTCTTATGATAACGGGCGCACTTCGCAGCATATTTATCCGTGTGACGTCACTTTATAAACTACGTTTCCACCTCAGATCGTATTTTCTGTGTTTACGTGCACAAGTATAATAAAGTTGAACCACTTGATCTGTGAAACGGACAAAAATATCATGAACTTTTTCAGCTTTGTTCGAGATATGAATCTTAGGAATATATTGTAACAAAAACCATGTTTTTCGGGAGTTTGACGATAACGGATAAAGATTTTTGAAAACGGAAAGATGGCACTTCAAGATTAATGCCTAGAGAATATACCGTTAAAATTTGAGTAATCTGATTTGGTTATTTATTGTTTAGAATTCGTCTCATACCCAATTCTACATACGTATTTTACGTGTGGAATTATGGTAAGTTTGAACCTGTGTGTCTCGGAAACGGATAAAATATCAATAAAATTTTCAGGACTGCTCGAAATTGGGGTATTGGAAAAATATCGTAAAAATTTCACCCATTTCCTGTGTTAGACCGTTTTGCGATCCGCGGCTCGGTTTTGTCACAAAAAATTGTAAAAAACTTTTTTGGCTGTTTCTAAGCAACCGCCCACGAACCACTGGTACCTGCATAAGCCCACGGTAGATCACGTCAACTGCAAAAAGGGCCAAATGATTTGTTGTATTGGCCTAAGCACCGAGGAAGTGTGTAATATTCATAGTTTGACGCTGTATCGTAGAATAGTGAAGCTAAAACGATTCTTCTGAAGGGTATGCAAACGGTCCCAGGCCCAAGAGCTATTGAAAACACCTGACTCGACCTTTCTATCACAAGTAGTAACCGAGGTATGAGCTCCGGAAGAATCACCGTTTTTGTGCATGGTCTTTTGGAACATATTAGGTGGCACATAAATGAGAAGGATGAGCTACAGTCTAATCCTACTTGTCACAGCTACAGTAATCCGAATTCGGTTGCTTCGGGTAGTGGATTTTTCGAATCATCAAGCAATTGTGAACAATACATAAATCTACAACCACCAAGAACCTTAGCATCTTTCATACGCACTGAAACTGACAGTACCTTTTCACCTATACAACAACGATTACCTTAATGTAATCGTATGCATACTTCAACAACAATTAGACTTATTGTATATTTTGCTATTCTGAATAAACAGCTGTCATATATAAATGTAACTAAGTGGGTCTCACATTTTTTACGAGTTACAGCATTTCCGAAACTGTCGGACGTATATCCATGACGTAAATTTCTGTTGATTACTGTAAGTATGTAAACAGCCAAAGCGATTTTCTGTGACACTCTAGATGTATTTCCGGAGAAAACGTCCGATGAAGCCACACCTTTATAACTACCGTCTGGTTTCTGTACAAGCCGTAAATAGCCTTTCGCTCTCTGTGTTTTACCTGCGCTACCTTCACAATTTCAAAGAGTGTATTACAGTCAACATAGTCAAATCCTTAAGTTTACCAACGTTGTAAACCTAAGTTTGCCTGTCTTAAACCCATCTTCTAAGATAAGTCGTCACGTCACTATTACCTCACATGTTCCTACAGTTCTCCTTGTAAGGTGTCAGGCAAATCCAACACCTTCCCTGAAAACCCTGACATGATAAGCAAATCCAGTAGTATGTCACATAGCTCCGAATAAATCGTGACATCAAATTAACCAAAGTAATACGAGTAACGAGTGAGCAAATGGAATACCACAGACTAACACAAGAATGCCTAAATGCATGTCACACCTTCCCACCGTGAGACAGACGCAGTTCCGAGGGGAGAAACGTGAACAGAAGCCGAGAGCAGAACCGTGTTAAGCTGGAAGGCTCTACGATAAGGGACGGACGGACACCCACGTTGCCAGCTAACCGCTAGGACCACACCACCCGCAAGTTTTAGTGTGAGACTTTTTCGCGTCTCTGTTACGTCAGGACCACCCCCTAGCCAATATTAAAAGCTAGAGCCCTCCAGAAGAACAATATAGATCTTACGATAACACAAAAAGGGCTACACCACCCGCAAGTTTTAGCGTGAGACTTTTTCGCGTCTCTGTTACGTTAGGACCACCCCCCAGCCCATGCTAAAACATAGAGCCCTCCAGAAGAACAGTATAGATCTTACGATAACACTAAAGGACCACACCAGCTGCAAGTTTTAGCGTGAGACTTTTTCGCGTCTCTGTTACGTTGCAAACTTTAAAAAAACATTGCCCCACCACGAAAAGTATAACGTTTCTCATTGGATAGACAGAATTTTTGTAGGTGGAGCTTAAGGTTAACATTGAGACCCTGATTGGTCAGATGAAAACACAGCCAGATAGTTTTTTTAAACCAACTTCGGTAAATTGTAGTAAGGAGAAGTTAGGAAAGAGTTGCTTCCGAGACGGCGAGGTGACCGGAGCTGTGCTGCCTGCCGCCCCCTGGCGAACACTGACAAGGTAATGAAAGCATGCGATGCCGCATAACAGCGCATAAAGCTTCACTCAGAACTGCAGAAGTCTCATCTGTTACACCCCCTTTTTGCGTAATACTAGTGTCGATCGTCAATTAAAGCTCATGGTGTTCACAGTTGCTACTTGAAGTAAAAATCTGAAACGCGATGATTTTTCTGTTATATAGTTATTGAGAAGCCACATCAGCCACTGTAATTTACGACAAGTTAGATAAGTAATTAAAGATAATTGAGGGTCACTATAGACCATTTCGATAGTTTTCTCTTTTGTGAAACTTAATTTAAACCTAGATTATAGATGTGATATGGCATAGGTCATCCTTCGATCCATTGTAGAAACTGGAAACCCATTCAGGGAATATTCGTTCACATTTTTGTTGAACGCAGTTGGTTTTAATCATCCTGTATTAAAACATTTCCTTTTATCAATAATGCAATTTATAAACAATGTTTTGTGAGTAGAATAAAATTTCCAGTGGTAAACTTAACTGCTTTTTCGACGTTATTTTACCAGCTAACTAAAACTAGGAAAGCCTTGAACCCCTTCCACTAAATTTAGTTAGTATTAAGGTTCTTTTACAGGGAGTGCAGTGGAGCTGACGCTGAAATCATTAAGTATTTGGTTATATCATCGCTAGTCTCACTGAACTCTTCTGAATTCTACATGTCATGTGTGGTCTGGCGTCTCCTTACCAGCAACAGGTCCCAGGTTCAAACTAGTCAATTCCCTAGAAAACACGCTCAGAGCGTCGTTGCGCGAAAGTGGTAGGGAGACACGATATAGAACAAACAGACACCACACAGAATGTTAGATCCTGAATACAAACTCATCTTCCCCGTGGTTGATTTCTGCCAGTTTTTCCATTTTTCTGGAAATAATTCTTGCTAGTACTTTGTAGTCATGTCTTATTAAGCTCATACTTCGATAATATTCACAACTGTCAGCACCTGCTTTCTTTGGAATGGGAATTATTACATTGTCTTGAATGCGAAGATTATTTCCCCTTACTCATGTAAATGTCCACCCTCGGTAGCTGAGTGATCAGCGCGACAGAATGTCAATCCTAAGGTCCCGGGTTCGATTCCCGGCTGTGTCGGAGATTTTCTCCACTCAGGGACTGGGTGTTGTGTTGTCCTAATCATCACCATTTCATCCCCATCGACGCGCAAGTCGCCGAAGTGGCGTCAGATCGGAAGACTTGCACCCGGCGAACGGTCTACCCGACGGGAGGCCCTAGTCACTCGACATTTACTCATATAAATTGTACAGCTGACGGAATAGGTTCGTCGTGGATGGCTCTACCAAGGATACTATTAGTTGTGACAGAAGGCTATCTACTCCTGGGGCCTTGTTCCGACAGGTACAACATATCTTGTATTTTGCGTTATGTGTTCTAAACACTTAATTATTAGTTAGAAAGTATATTTTTTTATTTTTTGTTTCAAGTCTGAATGTGTGCCGGTATTAATAATTGAGTGTGAAACAATAAAAATATAACTTACAGTTGGTTTATAGCTAAAATATATTTATTCCGAATTGTTGAGCATTGAAAACAAATCCATTACTTCATTCTCAGCAATATAAGAAATTATCTGCTGAATCTAAAAGTGACTGTACCTCACTTAAAAGATAACCCTTTTGGATGAAGCAACAAAACTTAAAGCGTTATTGAAAAAACACAAAGAAATTACAAAAGGTTATTCGTATGATTGACGATGAAAGGCTTACACGATTGGTGCCGCATTTCTTGAACGAAGACCTAAAGCAAACAAGAAAATAAATATCTCCATGTTGTTTGTACTAATTTAAATATAATCGAAACGGTATAGTACGCCGATTTGAGACGTGTCACCTCAGAAACCAAACGTATCTGGGAGGCAAAGACCCAACATCATGAAAGGCGAAGCAGATCTGATCTATCCTAGCAGCTGTAGCCAAGAGAGTAACTATAATCCGTTCATCATAAGGATAAACCTGATGTAAACAAACACAAACGCGATGATTCGCCACCAGCCGTAGCACACGTATACTGGTGTTATCAGGCTCTTGGAAGTAGGTCCTACTTATGTGTAACATGTATTATTACTAAGTTACGTTAAATGAAACTTTAAGATATTCAAATGTATTAACAGCCATCAACGTATTTCTTAATCACGTTTTAGCCACATAGTTTTTTTTTTTTTTTTTCAAAAATCGTGTACAGTCACAGCCTCTGCAGCGTTGTGCTCTGATTGTCGCGCTGTTAATGCGCAGTATGAAAATGACTGAGGATGTTGTCTGTTACGTAGTGAAACACGCGTGTGGAACAAGGTTAGAAAGTGCCGAGAAATAGGCTGTTCTTAATGTTTTTCATAAATTTACGGAGATAATCGGCTTTGAAGTTTTCCCAGCGTTGTATATTAATGCAGTTGATAAACAAACTCACATTGAACGTGTAGCCCAGTCGGTAGCGTAATGGAATGTGAAGCAAAGGCGGTTATCTGTGCGTTTCTTCAAATTTCCCCGGAATCAGTTTTTCCTTCTCGTTCAATTTGAAATACCTACATCTCGTAATTATGAAATTCATCATCATGTTTTATGAATAATGAACGTCCTCTTGTTTCTAATTACATATTGGACGCGAAATTCCTTTTTCCATTTCAAGTACAAATTCTTAATTACCGATATTTTATGAAAGACTGTTCATAAAAATTGTTTAAATTAAGAGAACATAACAATTTAATTTTTAAGGCCAAAATATAAAACCAAATCCTCTTTATTTGTACTATGTCCATTGTTTTATAACATATAGATAAATATCGTAGAAACACGAAAAACAATCATTTTCACAGCATCGAGCACATCATACAAATGCTGCATTTTTACATTTGCTACTGTACCATTGCAATATGAACCCAACAGAACTGACGTGGAGCCAAACTGCGGGATTTGCCCCGAGAGTTAACAAGACTGTTAAGCTGCCAGACGTACTGGAACTGACGCACGCAGCTTCTTCACACGTCACTGCCGAACGCTGGCGCGATATGTTGGCTTCGTGGGTTCTTTTCTTGGTAGGCTCGTTATCCACGTAGCAAGTGACACTTCCAGAATTGTTCTGACAGACCTTTTAATGTTCTGTCTAATTCTTCTCGCTGAACCACTGTCCCATCTCGTCTTCATCTAGTCCTCTTCTCTTCCTGTTATACTGCCTTCAGGTTCGTTCCCCTTGTGTAGCCCCTATATATACTCCATCCATCTTTCAGCCTTTCACCTTTATTCCATGACCATGGGTCATACTAGAATACAAATAAATAAAGAGTATCACTAATATGATAAGATATTAAAATTTTCTTGCTTTCAAGTAAGTTCTATCATTAAATAAACATAGACAGTCACTATTTTTCATTTTCGGTGAAAGAGCGCCATGAAAACAATGACGAGATCTTAGACGTCTATTAAAATTCGCAGAATTTATCAATTTCTCTTAAGAGCACTTTGTAACAGTAGTTTATACTTCTTACACGTGTAATGCAGGAAACAGAGAAGTGCGTAGCTTCCGTTGTTGATAGTCTTAGACTGTACAAGAGTTCGCTGTGAGACGTAGCTTGAACATCGTTTGTCTAACGTTAAGCGCACACAGAGTTTCCGTGTTTCGCACCGAGATAGTTCTGTGATAGTGTAGATTAAAATATCTGAGTCAACGAAGTACTGTGTTTATTGTTATTTGGCGGGATGGGTGTGAAGAAAGTAACAGAGCATGAAACTAGTGTATGTCCATCGCATACAGTGTATGTCCATCACAAAAATATCAGAAATGCTGTTAGGTTCTGTCTTAGCTACTGCAATGAATACTATAGTTGAGGTAAATTCAAAAGAGATGACAGACGATGTGAGATGTACCTCAATAATGACAAAAGAACTACGAATAAAAGACCTGTTAAAGTATCCGAGGAAAGGCAACAAATGAAAACATTGAAGACTATGGTAGAGAGAAAGACGGGAAAATCGCCACAAAAGACAACAGTTGACCGCTCGGAGAGAAATAGAATACGCAGCAGACATTACAGTCAACTTTGACAGAAAGACGAACCTCTCAAAACAAAGAAGACAGACGGACCCATAAGTGATGTACGTCGGAAGTCTCGACAGAAATATCGATAAATTCCACCCAATGCCTTGGGTAAACAAATTTATTCAGAAGTGCCGGTTATGAAGACTGATATTCCGTGTCTGCTACTGGCACAAACCGTGTCAAAATAGAGCTTACAAAAGAGAAGCATCAAATCAGTTACTACAGAAAAAATTCTTCAGACAAAATGATTCGGATTTATATGTTCCTACACATATGTTAAACAAACAAAACGAAATCGGGGATGGACAAGTCTCAGTAAGTGAAGAGGAAATATTGGACATACCTTTAATTGTTAGTGAATATACATCTACAAAGGTGCGGAGGTTTTTTCGAAGCGAATTACGCAGAATGAAATTGAAATGCTATGGAAACTTGAAGCTTGTTTGTTAACATATAATATTTGTATGTATTCATGGAACGAGATGTGCTGTAATATCGTACATACCTTCTGCGAGACAATGTTTGAACTGGCTGCGTTATGGGCACAGTGGCAACCAATGCAATGGCCAGATATGATTCGAAAGATGCGGTGGACAACACATATCACAGACATAACCGTCTCGTCCATTTTATGTATTTGCTGCCAAGAAAGTTATTTAGCCATGGACAGAAGACACCGAGAAAATGCCAGAAGGAAAAAACACAACAATTAGCTACCATCAACTATACTACAAAGTGTTAAATTCATATAGCTTCGCCACTGCGGCATACCATTCATTAGTCAGATTAATCAAAATATTCTGAATAATTCAGTTGTGATGTAGTGCTGAATAAACAACATGGAAAAATTTCCTCCACTGAAGAGAATGGTCCACGTGCACTACAAAGTAAGCCAACGACTACGGCCGAGAACAACCTATTTTGCTCCACGGCACAACAGGAAAATAAAAATGGGCACGGTAGGCAAGTGGATAAGATTAGTAACTGCAGTGCATATTGCTCAGCTCATGTACCTTCTTAGCGAGTGATGCAATAAACAACACCAAACCCGTGTACTCCTACACTTCACAGGATAAATATCGCTAACAAGGGAACCTCCCCATCGCACCCCCCTCAGATTTAGATATAAGTTGGCACAGTGGATAGGCCTTGATAAACTGAGCACAGATCAATTGAGAAAACAGGAAGAAGTTGTGTGGAACTGTGAAAAAATAAGCAAAATATACAAACTGAGTACTCCATGGGCCACATAATGGACTATGTCAGCTGAAGAGCGCCGTGTTCCCGTGGTAGCGTGAGCAGCTGTGGAACGAGAGGTCCTTGGTTCAAGTCTTCCCTCGACTGAAAATTTTACTTTCTTTATTTTTGCATAGTTATTATCTGTCCGTTCGTTCATTCACATCTCTCTTCACTGTAATAAGTTTAGTGTCTGTGTTTTGCGACCGCATCGCAAAACCGTGCGATTAGTAGACGAAAGGACGTGCCTCTCCAATGGGAACAGAAAATATTTGATCGCAAGGTCATAGGTCAACTGATTCCTCCACAGGAAAACACATCTGATATATTCTATACGACACTGGTGACGGCATGTGCGTCACATGACAGGAATATGTTGTCGACCCACCTAACTTGTACACTTGGCGAATGGGTAAAAAGATTCTTCTACCTTGCCCGATTTAGGTTTTCGTGTGGATGTGATGATCACTCCCAAAAAAGTGATGAAAACATAAGAGTTTGTCACATAAACTGAAAATAAAAAATTAAACTTTTCACTCGTTGGAAGATTTGAACCAAGGACCTTTCGTTCCGCAGCTGCTCACGTTACCACGAGACCACAGCGCTCCTCCGTTCCCATCGTCCATAATGTTGCGTAACTTCCCTTGAACTACTCAGTTTGTATATTTTGCTTATTTTTTCACAGTTCCACACAAGTTCTTCCTGTTTTCTCAATTGATCTGTGTTCAGTTTTTCAAGGCCTATCCACTGTGCCAACTTATAACTAAATCTGAGGGGGGTGCGATGGGGAGGTTCCCTTGTAAGATCCAAACTGTAGCTGATCACAGATTACCGGGCAGTATATACAGTTTAATATTGGCTGTTATGGGGTGGATAAAATCAACAGGAGGTGAAAACATACAACCGAAAGAAATTGGGAAAGACATATCCGATAAATAAATTTTACTACAAGAATTACACCGAAATGAACTACATATCGCAGCCCTTTCGGAATCTTGCTTAAGCCTAATTTTGCAACGTCAGACAGTGAAATACAGCTATGTGGAAGTGGAGAATAAACGAAGAATACAATAAATGAACTCAATACCTAATAACTGAACTAACAATATGTCAAAAGTAGAAGACAGTTACAAAGCAGCTATCGAACTGATAAGTGCCGCGTGGGTGTAGCCGAGCGCTCTAGGGCGCTGCAGTCATGGACTGTGCGGCTGGTCCCGGCGAAGGTTCGTGTCCTCCCTCGGGCATGGGTGTGTGTGTATGTCCTTACGATAATTTGGGTTAAGTATTCAAAAATGGTTCAAATGGCTCTGAGCACTACGGGACTTAACCTCTGAGGTCACCAGTCCCTTAGAACTTAGAACTACGTAAACCTAACTAACCTAAGGACATCACACACATCCATGCCCGAGGCAGGATTCGAACCTGCGACCGTAGCGATCGCGCGGTTCCAGACTGTAGCGCCTAGAACCGCTCGGCCACCCCGGCCGGCTAGGTTACGTATTGTGTAAGCTTAGGGACTGATGACCTTAGCAGTTAAGTCTCATAAAGTTTCACTCACATTTGAACATTTTGAACTGATAAGTAAAGCAGCTCTCGAAATAATCCCCATGAAGAAAACACTGAAGTAACCAAAGAAAAACCCACCCATTTGGTATGATGCAGAATGAGCAAGAGCTATTGCAGCAAGAAAACACGCACGGAAAGAAACGTGCAAACCGAAAGCATTATAAGTTCTTACAATACAAGAAAACAGATTCCCATGTGAACAGCGTTTTAAAAAGAGAGAGAAAAAAAGAAGAGAGCTGGACAGCATTTTGTAGCATCCTCCAAAAAATACTGATGTCACAGATCTATGGAGATATATTGAAGCACTTCGGCATAGGAACCACAGAACTATCAGATTCAAAAAAATGGATTAATCATTAGGAGACACATTCCCAGACGAAATAACGCGTTGCTGAGATTGACAGAACCTTTGAATGGTCCAGGAGAAGTATCACACCATTTCCTACGCACATCGTCTTAAAAATATATATACACATATTTATTATGCAACGCTGCTGGGTTTATCTGACACCGCAAAAGAATGGCTGCTGGAAATTTACAGCACAGTATGAATGCACGAATCATTTCCTAAAGACTTGACAACACAGATAATGATACCAATTCTGAAAGCTGGAAAGGAATTAGCGTCCGCCGTCTCCCACAGACCCCCAGCACTCTCGTCGTGCATTGCGTAAATATTGGAACGATTACTTGAAGTTGTCTTGAGTGGATACTCGAAACTAACAATACTCGAACAGACTATCAAAATCTCTGTTGGTCTATAATGGCCAGGGGACATCGGCTGGTAAGCACTCTTCAATGTCAGTAAACTTCACCAACAGCCGTATACTTTAAGATATTTTATTTTATTCTGAAAGCTCCAAGTTTCGGCAATTCAGTTTGCCATCTTCAGGCTCCATACGCTTTTATCCAAATAAACGAACGTATAGTATAGCACCATGAACACTGGATATCATGAATTCCAATCGTTATACAAATGTTTCAGACGAAGACGTGACAGCAACTGAGCCCACCTCAGGTGGGTTCTCTCTGTACCACTGCCACCGCCTACTATCTTCCAGTATTTATTACTCTTACGTCTCTTTTCCACTACCATAGGCGATGGCCAAATGAATTGCCGAAACTGGTCGCCTTCAGAATAAAATAAAATATCTTAAAGTATATGGTTGTTGGTGAAGTTTATTGACATTGAAAAGACTATCAAAATACAGGGTGAGCACAAAGTCTTGCCCTGATTATAACAATTTGTTACAGAATAACCGTGTGACATAATAATTTACCTTTGATGCCGTTACATAGGTTAGTGTCACTAGTTATTTTTAAGACAACGTTAGTAAACCTCAACGTGTGCTCCCTTGGTATTCCAATTCCCGCCAGGAGTTTCGTAACATGTGTTCTGTCACAGTACCCACAGTAGCTTGTATTCTAGTCTTCAGTTCGCGGACATCAGCAACTGGTGTGACGAAGACTCTGTCCTTGATATATCCACAGAAAAAAATGTCTAGGGCCGTAATGTCTGTGAAACGTCCCCTTTTATCTATTTATACATACGACTGTTCTTATACTGACACACAGTATTTTTAGCGCAACGCAATCTGACTTTCAAAATTCCCTACAAAAGAATGGCCCTGACTAACATTAAACTATACCTTTCACAAATCACTTACCTCACAAAAATCTTCGCTGCTCAAGCTACTGCAATACAGCGAGCGCCACTACTGCCAGCTAAATAAAAGATTCAAACTATGGAAGGCACTAACTACTGATAGGGATAGTTAGCAAATGAAAGATATTAATAGAGAACAAACAATGTATTTACCTTGATATCATCATATATATAGCAGTTCATGACAAATTACAAAACTCCGCCATCTCTCTCCCCACGTCCACCACTGCTGGCGGCTCACCTCCAACTGCGCAACGCTACGCGCTGTTCACAGCCAGCTGCCTAACACTACAATGGCGAGTATTACAACAATGCAAAGCAGCCACAGACTGCACACAGCACAGCCAGTGATTTTCATACAGAGGTGGCGTTACCAAAAAAAAACCTAAACAGCCTACCTACATCTGGAGAGCGGGGTAGCCAGGTTGTTGGACTGTTCCTTCCAGTCCACCAATCCGCAAATGTTTCATCCAGGAAATCACGCACTATCAGAGCCCAGTGGGGAGGGGGAAATTATCCATGGTTGATAGTCTTCTAACTGTGGGGCAATGAACTGTTGCAAACCGTCTAAGTAAATGTTAGCGGTAATAGATTTTTCCGCGAAGAAAAACGGTCCAAAAACCTTGTTACGCATGAGGCCGCACCAAACATTCACTTTTTCGTTGTCTCGCTGTAACTGTACAGTAGCATGTGGAGCCTCTGATCCCCATATAGCGACATTATACCTATTTACCATTCCACTGAGACGGAAGGTGGCTTCTTCGGCGAATCATATGCGATTTAAGTAATCGTTAGCGCCATCAATCCTTTCGAGAATCTCAGTTTCAGCAAGTCATTCGGTTGCAAGGCCTGCACGATTTGCACTTCGTAAGTATGCAACCTAAGCCTTTCACGAAGAATCTTCACCACACTTGCTTGCGGTATCTGATGTTCACGTGATGTTTTACGAGTTGATTTGGACGAACTCCGGTGAAACGATTGCCGAACACGATCAACAGTTGCATCACTCACACGAGGCCTGCCACTTCGAGGACGATCTTCAATGCTGCATGTTTCGTTAAGCTTTGCATTCCCTCGCTTTATTGATTTAACGTCAGGAGGGCTGCGTCCATAAGAAGCCCGAAATTTGCGCTGAACACTGATGGGAGATTTCGTTTCGTGAAACCAAAGCACACATCGCGCTTTCTCCTGCTCTGACGCCATTTCGGCAGCAAATAACATAACCTAACTGACCGCGTCGGTGTTGTGGGGCCATCTAGAGCCATATATTGGGCACAACAACTAGTAATACTAACATATGTAACGGCATCAAATGTAACTTATTGTGTCAAACGGTTATTCTGTTATAAATTTTTATAATCAGGGCAAGACTTTGTGCTACACCTGTAGTCTTAACAAACATCGTTCTACATTAGATAATGTGACACAACTCACTTTAGACATACAAAGATCATTTGGGAGGGGCGGTATGTTACATTCATGTTTGTGGACACTGAAGCGGCATCCGATAAAGTTATCATTCACTTATTATGGCAACGAATGAGATAGATTGGACTACCCTATAACTTCGTTTGTGGTGTAAGCAAATGTTTCCGTTAAGCCTAAAAAATAAAATTGTAGGTGCACTATATGCCATTGTCGGTCTACCACAGAGATGGAAATAAACCTGTCACTGTTTAATGATTACACGTCAAACGTGTGTACCAAACTGCTAAGAATTATTCAAGTACTTCAATACGAGGATGATGCCTGTATGTGTGTATAATTTTACTACCATACATGAAGAAACAAAATGCGTAATGAGTTCAGCAATGTCCCAGATAGACACCTAGTTAACATCTAAAGGCGGACGGCTTACAGTTCTCAAGACAAGTGCTGTTAACTTTGGCAGGAGAAGGATTCCACAGGGACGTACTAAAGCACATGAAATTAAACAATCAGCTTTTCTCAATAAACAGTTAAAATAAATTTCAAGAAATGATACTGGGCTTCTGCCTTTCGTGGATGGAGGTTATTGCATATCTCACAACCTTGTCTCACCGTGTTGCCCTTGGTTGCGAGAGTATGGTGGGGAGCAGACTTAATATTCTGCTGTAAATATGCAGAAGTCCAATAAGATCTAAAATAACTATGGTAGCATGTTGTTCTCCAGAGGTAACAAGAAATCAGTTTCGAAACTAGAAAAACGCCAGTTTAATTGCATCAGGATTTGCCTAAGAACTATGTATTCTACACCAATAAATTCATTGTTAGCAGAAATTGCAGATATGCCCAACATCCTTAGATAATGACAATGCAGGACGACAATCATTGAACTATAAAAAAAAGTAACTTAGTTACAAACTACGGTGTGCACACATTTTATTCAACATGTAAACATCACTACAGATTTTCGGATTTAGGTTATGGCATTTTCGATATGCCTGCCATCATTAGCGATGATGTGGCCCAGACGAATAGCAAACGTCTGCATGACCCGCTGAAGTGTCGAAACATCGATTCTGTCGATGACTTCCTGAATGACTCTTATCAGCTCTGCAATGGTTTTTGGGGTTATTGCTGTACACCTTGTCTTTAATATAGCCCCACAAAAAAGAGTCGCACGTGTTCAGATCCGGAAAATATGGCGGCCAATCGAGGCCCATGCCAATGGCCTCCTGGTACCCTAGAGCCAGAATGCGAAGTGCTCCTCCAGGACATCAAACGCTCCACTGCTCCGAAGGGGTCGAGCTCCGTCTTGCATGAACCATATCTTGTTGAAATCAGTATCACTTTGGATAACAGGGATGAAATCATCTTCCGAAACTTTCACGGTAGTCACCGTGCCATCAAGGAATATCGCACCGATTATCTCGTGACTGGACACCGCACACCATACAGTGGTGGGGCTGAAGAGACTTCTCGATCCCGAAATGCGCATTCTCAGTCCTCCAAATGCGCCAATTTTGCTTATTTACGGACCCATCCAAATGAAAGTGGACTTCGTGGCTAAACCAAACCATGCATGCGCATACTAATTCCCATCATGCCCCGCGACCAATCGTGCAGTTTGAACGTCCTAACGCAATTTCATATAGTTCAATAATTGTCACCCTCTATATTCCTCCTGAAAAGACTTGCTTCAGTTGATCACTCACTGATCCAGAAACTCGATAGATTGTCTCAAGATGAAGTGAATAGACAAGAGAATAAAAACTGCCCAAATATCAGAATTACGGAGAAGCTTCGTATATTTGAAGGAAGCTCCAAAGAACGCCAACGAATTCTAATTCCGATTACCAGGATGGCGACATAACTGCAGCACAAGACGTTTCTCACTTTCCAACAAAAACATGGGCCGCAGCAGAGCAATTAGTAAAAACCTACACAGCTGGTAATCTCACTGAGTATTTCGAGATATGTATTGATTGCTCCAAAAACAGGAAAAGGTAGAGTGGATTACGCATTACTGTGTCCAAACACGATTTCGCTACCCACTGAAATTTCTAGTTTTTCTGCAGAAGCCACAGCTATATTTGCGGCTTCATATTACTTGGAGAACCTCACAGTAAAAAATATTTTGTTATTAATGGACTATAAAAGCTTACTCCAAGATGTGAGGACTTCAGTCCTCCTCAAAAAAAAAAAAAATAAAATAAAATAAAACTCATCCATTTGTCACCTAAATTATGAGAACCACCAAGGAAAACGAAAATCACGGGAAAAAGGTAAAATTTATGTGGATTAAGACAAACTCTAATACGAAATATAATGAAATAGTCGATGAGTTAGAGAAGACTACTGCTCAAAATGGCACATTTAAAAACATATAATTATTGCCATCAGACGTGATGACTACAACACTATTAAGACAAAAAACAAGGCGCCAATATAAGTCATAGATACGTAGTAAAGGGAAATACTATGCAGAAATGCAGCCAAATATTCCCTCTAAGCCCTGGTTCTACACAGTTAAAGGAATAAAATGTTTATGAAGCTTATAATATGTATGGGATTTAATCATGGATCATTCTGCAGCCATCTTCACCGAATACCCGTTCAAGATGATACTTATTGTGAATATCGTGGAGTAATAGTAGGTGTCATCAGTCACACTTTTCAGATGTAAACTTTATGCAAAAGAGCAAATAAATTTCATGCCACAGTTAATCAGACATGATTAACCATTGCCAACTCTCCTTCGTCAAAATACTACATTAATTTTAAATCTAATTCTGAAATTTTTTAAATAATTATAATCTTACCTTTGTAAAATCCTACGAAATGCCTGAAACTCTGATATATGGTTGTATGACCTGGGCAAGAAGAAAAGAAAAAATGACAGGACACGCTGTACCGGAGGCAACAAGCTTTTACGACTGTAAGCAACAACTGGTACCAATCAAGGCGAGCAGAAGTAGTCTGTCATTTTATGGTATGACAGAAATGATTTCATCCGTTTTTGTTCTGTGAGATTCCTGTGTGGATTTTGCCTCGTGATGGAAGCATGATCTCGCACAATACTTCACGTTTATGACTAGCATTAATGTAGCTAAGAAATAGTTTTAAAAACAATGTTTCTTCCTGCCTGTTTGCGAGCAGTACGTTACATTTTCCTTCGTCATCGCTTAACTATTATTTACAGCACAGACTTCGCTATATACAACAACATCATCTGTGAAAAATCTCACGGTACTTCAGACTTTATCTTACAGATCATTTTTACAGGCTGTATCATAACTGATGTGCGTGTAATGTTTTCTGTATTTGGGAAAAATTAGGAATGATGTATTTATCTGTATGAATTTTTTCGCTCCAAATAACTATTCTTTGTTGCTGTTTCCTCATATTTAGCAAAATTAATTAGTAAAATCAGATCTCTTGATTCAATTTTTCAAGGGCATTGATTCCTTTTAAGGACATAATATCTCTGTAAATGCTATACAAACTATCTACTGTTTTTTTACTCAGTTTGGCTTTGATATGTATGCGTATGATGTATGATAACTGTCTCCAGCTTACAACATTCTAGAGTCTCATACGTGCTTCCAGAAACTGGAAAATCATAGAAGTATGTATATTACTAACGATAATGTATAACTTCATTGCTGTATTCGTAATACGAGGGTCGTCCACAAAGTAAGTTCCGTTTCTATTTCTATCCGCGGCAGCGCTAATCGCAGTTTCGAGCATGCGTGGCAGTTTCTCTGACTCAAGGAGAAGACACATACGCCATTTTCAGATCGCTGCTGCCGACGTGTGCTTTGTAGTGCTTCTTTATAATGTCAGCCCGTAATTGAAAATGCCGCTGCGTGTGAAATCAGCTCTGGGATTCGTTTTCTAAATGCAAAGAAAGTTAAACAAAGGAAATTCATCGGCAAATCTGCGAGGTTTACGGACAAAATACTATGACTGATTCAGTGGTTAGAATATGGGTCAGACTGTTCAATGGAGTACGTGATCAAGTACACGATGAAGACCGAAGTGGACGCCCGTCTGTGGTTGCTGATGAACTGTTCACACAACTGTAGAGAAGATTAAGCATAACCGTAAGTTTACACTTAGTGCCCTTGCTATGCAAGTTCCGCAAATCTCACGATCAGTAATTCATGAAATTGTTACTGAAAAACTGAAATTTCGAAAACTGCTCACATTGGGTACCCAACATTCTTACTGAACAAAAAACAACGGATGGGCAGTGCACTTCAGTTTTTTGACACGCTAAAATGAAGAAGGCGATGGTTTTCTTTCTCGGACAGTCATGGGAGATGAAACAAAACGGCACTCAATGTAATGGAGGAACATTTCATCCCCAACGAAGGTTAAGCTTAAGCAAATCTTGACACCTCTTTGGGACAGAAAAGGCATTTAGCTGATTGATTTCTCACCACGAGGCCAAACAATCAATGCACATGGTTACTGCGAGACCATTAAGAAATTGCACCGCGCAATACAGAACAAGCGCCGAGGATTGCTGTCAAAAGGTGTTTGCCGGCACGGTAGCTCAGCGTGTTTGGTCAGAGGGCTGGTTCACCTCTGTAATAAAAGAAAACTGAGTGAAAGGATCAACAACGAACTTAAACGGATGTCATGTGACGTCCGCAACGACCAAACACAACGATAAAAAAAGAAAAAAAGGAGAGATAAAGAAAAAAAAGTGGTCAGCGAGACAGACTGTCAATCCTAAGGGTCCGGGTTCGATTCCCGGCTAGGTCGGATATTTTCTCCGCTCAGGGACTGGGTGTTGTGTTGTCCTAATCATCATCACTTCATCCCAATCGGCGCGCAAGTCGCCGAAGTGGTGTCAAATCGAAAGACTTGCACAAGGTGGGCGTCTACCCTCGCCACACGCCATTATTATTATTACCCTCCGTACAGCCCGGACCTCGCCCCTAGCGACTCTCACCTCTACTTACACACAAAATCTGACCTTGGTGGTCAACAGTTCAACTATGATGGCGAGCTGAAAGAACATGTTAGCACATGGTTGAATACACAGGCGGCAACCTTCAATGAAGAAGGCATACAAAAGCTTGTGCCACGCTGTGACAAGTGCCTACAAAATTTCGGAAGCTATGTAGAAAAGTAGTTTAACAGTTGTAGATATTTGTACAATAACTATTTTTCCTGTACCTGTACCCGTTTGTTTTATGTAAGCAAACGGAAGTTACTTTGTGGACATACCTCGTAGAATGATATATCTAAATTTATATATCAAAATTAAATGTAATGCTGAAATGTAGCTGTATCCATTTGCAATATACTCACTGCAGCAAGGTTAGAAGTCCTAGCGGGACGGAGATGATGCTGAAAAGACATCTACGTTCCTGTTATATTGCCACATCTTGCGCAATAACGCAACTGAGGTGTCCGTTTGTTTTGCGGAAAAGTTTAGTTTCTACACTATTTTGGAGTAGCCTTTTGTACGTGATCGGTGAAACAGATACCTTCATAATATTCTTACACTAAAATAAAAGCCAGCCGCGGTGGCCGAGCGGTTCTAGGCGCTTTAGTCCGGAACCGCGCGACTGCTACGGTCTCAGGTTCGAATCCTGCCTCGGGCATGGATGTGTGTGATTTCCTTAGGTTAGGTTTAAGTAGTTCTAAGTTCTAGGGGACTTATGACCTCAGAAGTTAAATCTCATAGTGCTCAGTGTCATTTGAGCCATTTGAACTAAAATAAAACGTTGCGCAGAAGATTGGATTCGTGTAGCCTGGATAAATTATATTTATCACAGGTAACGTAAAAATTCACCTTCGTCATCACAATACCCGTATGAAGTCTTCAAAAATAGTGGTAAATGCCGTTAACAAGTGGTTCAAAAACGCATGTAACTGATCCGTGTCATAAACACAGCTTTCCCAGTAAAAAAAAAGAACACAGAAACTTTGATGAGTAAAACATATTTCGTAAACTGGTTTAACTATCAAAACTGTTAAGGTGCTAATGACAACACCGCTGAGTGCCTAAAAGTTAACAGCAATGAACCTCAGAGGGACTGAACAATTATGTAGCAGGTTCAAATGGTTCAAATGGCTCTGAGCACTATGGGACTTAACATCTGAAGTCATCAGTCCCCTAGAACTTAGAACTACTTAAACCTAACTAACCTAAGAACATCACACACATTCATGCCCCAGGCAGGAATCGAACCTGCGACCGTCGCGGTCGCGCGGTTCCGGACTGAAGCGCCTTGAACCGCTCGGCCACGGATGCCGGCTATCTAGCAGGAAATGCACAAATACATTAATTAACGGATGAATCTTCAGCAGAAACACCCCCAACGGCTTCGCATCCAGGGACGGATGACTTGTTTGGAGTAGCGGTAATAGATTATATACACAAACCATCGACGTGAATAAATCTATCCGTATGTAAAAACCGTATCAAAATCACTGCGCAGGGAGATTATAGTTCAGCCAATTATTTATATATTATATACACAAACCTTCTTTGTAATACAGTTCATTACCGAAAACCATACGAAAACCCACTGGAACATTTGGAGATAAAACCCTCTGCGTCTTTTCATACCGTTTTACCTATGTAAGCGTTCATTTCGAAGTCACAGCTTCATCGGCGCTTCAGCTGTTACATAAAGACCTTCATTGCGATGTCGGCACGCCAGAAATGAGTATCTATGGGATTCATAGTATATCCGTCATTTTAATTCGCAAAATTGTGGTGCAAATATATGGTTTTCTTACCAGCAGGACAATGCAACGTGTCATGCTGCTCGCAATATACGTGCGTAGTTGGAAGAGCTCCAGGGTGAGCTTACCGTACTCCCCTGGCTATCAAACTCCCCGGCCTTAAATGCAATCCAGAATCTGTGGACAGTTTCGATCGGACTGTTCACAGCATGTATCCTCAGTCGAGAAACCTGGCACAGCTGGCCACGTCACTGGAGTCAACATGACTCCTCATCCCTGTCAGTACCTTCCAGAACCTCTCTGACACTGTTCCTACACCACTCGCAGAGGTCCCCGCTGCAAAAGCTGGTTATTCAAGCTGTTGCCGGGTGGTCATATTGATGTGACTGGTTAGTGTAATTTAGTTACCATGTCATCGACGTTAGCCAGTCACTATTACACTGGGTAGACAAATACGCACATCATTTGCTAATATAATCATTTTTGTCATTAATCTAAAAAAAGCTACCTGTAAAATAACCAAGCGCATT
Source organism: Schistocerca nitens (assembly GCF_023898315.1). Classification (NCBI taxonomy): domain Eukaryota; kingdom Metazoa; phylum Arthropoda; class Insecta; order Orthoptera; family Acrididae; genus Schistocerca; species Schistocerca nitens. Next base: position 453,858,595 of record NC_064614.1, read on the forward strand.
TCATTGCAGTGTATGCACAGTATATTAAGCAATTTTTGAGTCAGAGAGAGAACTCCGCCAAGTTTTAAGGTCGACAGTACTAAGTTTTAAATGCAATTGACATCACAAGTAGTTCCGGAACGTATAAGAGAATTGTATCTTCGCGCATATGTCGGCCAATGGTGAATGTTGTGCATCATCAATGTACCTGAAAGTGTGTGAGCTACGCATATAAATGAGTGAAAGTACGTACAATTTCCTAAATAAAAGTATTAATTGTAAATACAGAACTCCGAAAATGTGATAGCCAAAGGAATCGTTCCTAGAACGGGATTTTCACTCTGCAGCGGAGTGTGCGCTGATATGAAACTTCCTGACAGATTAAAACTTTGTGCCGGACCGAGCCTCGAACTCGGGACATTTGCCTTTCGCGGTAAGTGCACTTCGAGACGAGATACTGAAGACGTGAGGAAGGGGGGGGGGGGGGGGTGAGTCGTGGCTGGGTAGCTCAGATATCACAGTCTGGCTTCGGCAGGGCAGCAGTGCGGACGGCGCTCGGCCGTCCACGCCGCTGCGCGCGCGGAGTGTTTCTTTACTTCCTCGTCACCGCGCTTCTCAGTCGAACAAGCTATTAAGTTCACCTTTTCAAATTAATACGCACGACTCAAAGCACTGGCCGTCGAACGCTTCATACGCTAATATACAAAGATCCTCCGTGACGATCGCATCGGCATACACCTATCGATGATCAGCAGCGTCGTTTATGTTAAGATGACTTCCGACGCAGCCTGTACCGAGATTATTCAAAGGACGCGATATGGACTGAAATTCCGACACCCCGACGGCAACGTCGGTCCTGTGGATGTCGGCCATGCAGGACTTGGCTTTCGAACGATCCGTGTATTCGAACTGCTTTTCGTGGTGAATGAAGATGAAGTCATCGCGGCGCTAATCCCAAATGGTTCAAATGGCTCTGAGCACTATGGGACTCAACTGCTGTGGTCATAAGTCCCCTAGAACTTAGAACTACTTAAACCTAGCTAACCTAAGGACAGCACACAACACCCAGCCATCACGAGGCAGAGAAAATCCCTGACCCCACCGGGAATCGAACCCGGGAACCCGGGCGTGGGAAGCGAGAACGCTACCGCACGACCACGAGATGCGGGCGCGCTAATCCCTTACGGGAATTCGGGAGGACGACGGTTCAATCCCGTCTCCGGCCATCCTGATTTAGGTTTTCCGTGATTTCCCTAAATCGTTTCAGGCAAATGCCGGGATGGTTCCTTTGAAAGGGCAGGGCCGATTTCCTTCCCAATCCTTCCCTAACCCGAGCTTGCGCTCCGTCTCTAATGACCTCGTTGTAGACGGGAGGCCCGCATCTCGTGGTCGTGCGGTAGCGTTCTCGCTTCCCACGCCCGGGTTCCCGGGTTCGATTCCCGGCGGGGTCAGGGATTTTCTCTGCCTCGTGATGGCTGGGTGTTGTGTGCTGTCCTTAGGTTAGTTAGGTTTAAGTAGTTCTGAGTTCTAGGGGACTTATAACCACAGCAGTTGAGTCCCATAGTGCTCAGAGCCATTTGAACCATTTTGTAGACGGGACGTTAAACACTAACCACCACCACCACCACCACCTTACGGTAAAGTCCAAGGTCACGTAGCCGAGACATGGCCACAGCTTACGACGTATCCGGTGCTTAATGGTGTAAGACAAGTCCGCATAGATGTCAAACGGCACGTTCCATCATACATTTCTATCGGTGGCTGCCGAACGGTGGTCATTTACAACGGACAACCTCGAACATGTTCCGGTTGTAGCAAATAAGGTCACGTCCGTAATGAATGCCTGCAACGCTGCATCACACAACTACGGCACGACGGTACGAACACTAACCGATCCGCAACCGCCTTTCCAATCACCTATGTGGCGACGCTACACGTCCAGTCCTCACAGGACGCAGTTCATGAGCGTCTCTCTGGACCGATACACTCGGAGGCGTCCCAGCACCTTGCCACCGGCACTGCCGCCCGCGAACATGACTTACAGCCAGACACACCCAAACTGAAACATCACAAGGATACCAGCGAGAGTATTATGGAGACAGAAGACCGCATCATAGCACCCGCAGCTTCTGTACAGAGACGACGCGAATCACTTCCTTCCTCAGGACACCGAAATTGCCGGAAACAAAAGTCGCCCAAACGACGACAAAAAACGCCGCAAGACATCAGAATCGATCACTGAGCCCCCTCCGCCGCCCGCGCCCAGAGGCAATTGAGCCCACTCGGCCAGCTCTGCCACCACTTACCAATGTTCAAACTGAAGGACATTTTTCATGGGTAGATGACACGGATTTACCACCTCCACTCGATGCGGAAATGAGATCTGTTCCTAAGTTAGACCAACACTAAAATGGGGGATGTTTCTACGACGACTCCTGCGACTACTGCCGGCCGGTGTGGCTGAGCTGTTCTAGGCGCTTCAATCTGGAACCGCGCGACCGCTACGGTCACAGGTTCGAATCCTGCCTCGGGCATGGATGTGTGTGATGTCTTTAGTTTAGTTAGCTTTAAGTAGTTCTAAGTTCTAGGGGACTGATGACCTCAGATGTTAAGTCCCATAGTGCTCAGAGCCATTTGATCCATTTTCCTGCGACTACTATGGACTTCCAGAATCCATGACGACAATCTTCACCAGCTACGAACCTATCGACAGCACAGACTCCTCATCAGGCATACCGAATAGCTACCATCAATACCAATAATATCGGCTCCCACGTTAAACTTCACCTGCTCCGCGACACGCTAAGAGCAGCGGGCATCGACATCGCCCTGCTACAAGAACTGAGGACAACAACTTGTTCTCGATGTTATCGATACGACACGTACGCCGCCCCGGCGGCAATGAAACACACAGGCGCAGCCATCTTCTTCCGAGAAAGGATTGCAGTCTCCGGTGTCGCGTATCTCCCAACGGCGCGAGGGGTGGCCATAACAGTTGAAGGAATCAAAATCATAAATCTCCTACTGCCCAGCGGGCACTGATAAACGGAGGGATCGCTCCCAGTTCTACGCAGAAGATATCACGCCTTTATTCCTCGGCAGATACCATCATCTCATCGTAGATTTCAACTGTGTTCTCGAGCGTACAGACCAATAACCTCATTTCACCACATGTCCGGAACTTCGCTTCCCCGTCCGCTGCCTTCAACTCCTCGACACTTGGAGAGTGGTACACGGCGACCGCCAAGGGCATACACACATCACGAGTCACCCCGCCGGCCGACTCGATAGAATATATATCTCTGACGCTCTTACACCCGTTCTTCTCCACGCGGAACGTTGGTCGTCTGCCTTTTCGGATCATGACATCTACATCTGTACCATAAACCTAAGCAGGCAATCTATAGAGCGCAGTGTACGACCTTGGAAACTCAACATCACGCTACTGCGGGACCCTGAATGTCGACAACAGATCACCGACACGTGGCACGCTTGTGTTCAACGCATCGTGCGTTACGAGACCACACTGCAATGGTGGTTACTGTGCGCCAAACCGGCCATCCGACGCACCTTGACACACTATGGCAGAGCGAAAGCCAGGTGGAATCACCACACAACAGATTTCTACTATAGCGCTCTACGTGAGCTCATCCCCGGATCGTGTAGAAGAAGCTCAAAGCATCAAGGGAAAGATTTTAACCTTGACCATATGCCGTCTAGAAGAAGCCATTGTACGATCACGTAGCCAAGACAGGATTAACGGTGCATCGTATTGTTCAAAATGTTCGACGACGCTGACAGGCCTTATTGACAACTTTGGATGACGGCTAACTTCACAAGCTACCATTGCGGATGCGTTCACAGCGCACTACAGAACTCTCTATCAAGAAGTACCTGCCGGTGCAGAGGCCATTGCTGAGGTTGCCCACGATATACATTGTACACAAAACGCCGCAGCTGCAACCCTCCTGACTGCGGAAGTGACCACCGACGACGTCCATGGCGCTGTGGCCGAAGGATTACTGAATCGGTCTCCCGACCCTGACAGTTTCCCCCTCGAATTTTAGAGAACCTTCCAAGATCTGATGTTACTACGATGGAGAGACATGTACTGGAAACTTTTGTCCGGCGAGGCACTCCCGCCACCAACGTTCATGGAAGGGTTTCTCTTATCAGTCCCGAAACCTGCAAGAGGAACACCACTAACACCACTAGATAATTATAGGCCTATAATGTTACTCAATTCCGACTGCAAGATTTTCACACCCCTTCAAGCTGTGCGACTCAAACATGTATTACGAGAAATTATTTCCCAGGACCAAACATCCTTAGGCGGCGACCGTAATATACAGACAGCCCTCAGTGATCGAGATGTGATCGCTGTGGCAACACACTCGCGACTGCCAGGCGCTTTAATCTCCATCGACTTCAAACAAGCGTTTGACCGCGTCAATCATGCATTCCTCAACGCAGTGATGGACCGGATGGCAATTCCCCCGACGTTCACGCAAGTGATTATGCGGCTCCTGCGTGGAGCAACGTCCAGGCTTCTCGTCAACGGCGCACTTACAGAACCTATACGGATGGAACGTTCAGTACGGCAGGGTTGCCCGCTGTCGACGGTGCTTTATGCCATTGCGATGGAACCACTCATTTGGGATTTCGGCGACGCTTGACAGGTATTCCACTCCGTGATCATGTGTTCCGCTGCCGAGCTTACGCGGACGACTTGGCCCTCGTCGTATGTTCAGTGGCCGACGTACAAGCTGCTGTGCGGTGGATTACGTGTTACAGTGGAGGGGCAGGGAGCGCTTTAAACGTCACAAAATCATGCACCATGAAGATCGGCCGCTGCCTTCCCGCAGACAGTGTAGTCCCCTTTCAACTGGTGTACACTGTCTCGGATTGGTGTACACGCGATACGTTCGCCGCACCTCGGCGATCAATTTTCGAGAGCTACTGCAACGCATCCGGGCAAACATACAACATCACTACTAAGTCCGCTGAACATGTGTCAGAAAGGCACCTTCGTCAATACCCATCTGGCAGCCCGCATACGCCACATCGCGCAGATTCTGCCCATCACTGCGATAAGGCAGCCAAACTACAGGCGGCTTTCGGGTATTTTATACGTTCTGGACACATTTTCAAAGTCCAATACGATGCTCTCACCTTACCGAAGAGGGATGGTGGCCTCGATCTGGTTAACGTGAGAGCCAGGACTACGGCACTTTACACCAGTACTATGCTCTGGTTATGGAATAGCCAAAATGCTAGTTTTATTGGAATGTTGACCACAGAGCTCGCACCTGTTTCGAGACGCCCACCGACGTCTTTGGCCCACATCCCACCTCCGATGTCGCACATCGGCCGTTTCTTTTTGGAATATGCACCGAGCTCCCCAGGACCAGGAAGACGATGACCCGCGACATCTACCGCCTTTTCCGAAAGTACCCGCCCCGAAACCTCGTCGAAGCATGCCATCCCCAGGTTTCATGGCTTACAGTTTGGAAAACGATGCCGGCCGGTGTGGCATGGATGTGTGTGATGTCCATAGGTTAGTTAGGTTTCAGTAGTTCTAAAGTTCTAGGTGGCTGACGACCTCAGATGTTAAGTCCCATAGAGCTCAGAGCCGTTTGAATCATTTTTTGGAAAACGATACACAAACCGTACCACACCACTGACACCACCGCGATGTGGTACCTTCTCGTCAACGGCAAATATACTACAAGACAGAAACTGCATGGCATCGCTCTGGTGGTCTCACCCCTGTGCCTCAAGAATAATGTCGAAGATGCAGATTTACATCGTTTTGAGTGTGGGCAGCAGCTGGACCCACGTAGAGAAGATTGTGGCTTTCTACCTCCGAGTACCCCCACATCACGTTTCTCCTAACATGATGATATATCCTGACACGACGTGCTTTCCATCGACTAAGTGGCACGCCATCACATGGATCAGTGGCATGGCTATCAACTACCTCTTTTGGGACGACATCGTCGATCCGGCGGACTTTTGGACACGCCTCCAAGTACACCACCACACCCATCACCGACGTCGACACTATCGGGTCACTTTCGCGAACTATTGTCAGAGTGTTTTCGCCAACCTGTCTCGGAGCTGGAATCTCAATGAAACTTGCCAGCCAAGACTGGACGATCCCACGTTACCCTTCTAGTGGTCAATGATAGAATGGACGTTGTTCTGATTGGGCGCCAAAGTGGAGCATGGCGCAGAAAGTATTCCTAATTTCTTTCACTTCTTTTTTCTTCTCATCTCCTGTGTTTTTTTCCCTTGCACCTGTTTATCCTGTTCACGCATAGCTCTGTATCTGCAGCCTATTTGTTTTCTTTCTCATGTGCTCTCCTAGTAACAAAAAAAAATTAGGTTGTTGCTGATGTTGGGACTGTATACTTATTTACGTTTACCAAAAACAAAAAATAGGAAAAGATGGTAGAGCACTTGCCCTCGAAAGGCAAAGGTTCCAAGTTCGAGTGTCGGGCTGGCAAGCAGTTTTAATCTTCTAAGGAATTTTCAAAGGAATCTTTATTTTTCACGGAGCAGCTACAACGTTCAAAATTCAGTCTACAAAAACGTTGTATTCGTGTAGATGTAAGGGTATTACGCCACTTGGGGATTGATCAAAGCCTGTAACACGTCTCGGGACAAAAAAAAAAAAAAATACATAAATAGTGTCTAGTTTCAACTAATTTAATCTAGCTATTCATTTTATCCGAAATGCTTGACATCCAGCCTTGGCCGTTGTGTCCGATAAGTACAGGACATTTATTATTCATTAACAAACATGCCATCGGCGGAAATCACGAGGAAGAAGTTTTGCTTAACAGGACGCTCTCGCGACCCTCTTCGTCTACGAATGGAAAAAAAAACTAACAGTACTTCGATCAGGGAAGGTCGCAGGGGTACCAAAGCAGTTGTCGACAGTTTGAAAAGTAAGGGCGGTTGCTTCTTGAAGAAATGATTTTGACAGTAACCTCAACTGATCACAGGAAACTACGGAATATCTATATCTCAAGCAAAATAACAAAGCGATTAAAAGTCAAGTACACGATGGAAACGATGTTGTCGGTTGGCGCTATCTGGGCTCAGTATGTGACTGCGGTGGTAACTGCAAGGCGTTTCCGTCCTAGATACAGTCAAAACACCGGCTGTTGACGCCTGTATGCTTAGCGGGTTGCTAGTAGTCTTAGCACCAAAATTTTCGTTTAGATTAGATTATTACTTGTTCCATAGATCATGAATACGACACTTCGTAATGATATGGAACGTGTCAGGTTAATAAAAGGTGTCTATACAAGATATTACATTAGACAAAATATTACATGACACTCAACTTTCTTTTTTTTTTTTTTAGGTGGGGAATTACCCACTTACTATATCCAAAAATTCATCTAATGAGTAGAAGAGTAGTTTAGGACACTCTCTCTCGTAAAATAAACATGGTACAAAGAGAAGCAACACGAACAACAAAGACGAATCGAGTTGCTACGTCAATGTCGTTTGCAACTGGCACCTGAGGTAGCGGGCCGATATGACGACGGTGAACAGAGCAGAAGGCCTGACCAAGCTGTCTCTCTGACTGGCTGTGCTGCGGCCACCGTCCTGCAATCAGCTAGCTGTCAGTCACTTTGTTATTCTGGTCCGGGTATAGTCCTACATCAGAATTTAAGTATCTTAACCATGTGGCACCTCAGTACTACTACGTGGCCATGCTGAAAAGTAATGTTTCCGAACTTCTTAGGCGAAAACTCTTAAAGAGTATTAAATAAAACAAACGTCATTAACACTCTACGTTTTTATTCTTCGTTTCTTCATATTTATTTGTCAAAGTAGTTTTCCGGGCGACGAACTCATTTCTCCCAACGAGAAACCCGAGAAACCAGTTTGTCGATACCGTTGCTTTAGAATTTTTAAATGAACACACAACCATTTGACTGTATTGTTGTTTACTTCATTACGACCCAGGTTTCGGCCTTTTACGCCATTTTCAAGTCATTGAGTTTATGTCATTAACATATATTGCAGAACATCAGACTTAATACTGGCCATAAATTAAGAAAAATATTCTCTCACCACGAAATTCCAGATGTAAAATCACCATCGTGCATCTGGAATTTCGTCGGGAGCGAATATATTTCTTAATTTATGGCCAGTTTTCAGTTCGATGTCCTGCAATATGTGCTAATGACGTAAACTCAATCAGTTCAAAATGGCTAGGCCGACACCTGGGTCGTAATTAAATAAACTAATACAGACAAATGGCGGTGCGTTCATTTAAAAATTATTGCAAGACTTGCAGAGCAACATGAAAAACTGTTTACTCAGTTTAGTATGTTTGACTTTGTTGAAGGAGCCAGTAGCTCACCTCTGTTTGCACCGCTTCGTCGCTATCAAATTAAATCGTCGAAGCCGTTTAGGAAACAGATGAAAATGTGATGGGACCAAGTCGGAACTGTGTGGAGTGTGGTGGTCATTTCACCCTAATCAGCCAATTGCTGTCGAGCGGGAGGGCCGGGCCACATAAGCAACATTCACAGTTTATAACAACAACACTTTTATTAAACTTTTCTTTGGCAAAATAAAATTTTATCTTTAAAATTTTTGTGATAAGGTAAGTTAGCAAAAAATCCTTACAAGCACGGGAAACCGCCCTACTCAAACAACAATATTAATCTTTAAACAAGCGTTAAGTGACTCGCAAGTTAATTAAATTCTGTACACAGTAAAGCTCCCAAAAAGGAGACTACAATAATGAGATAAACTCTAACCAATAATGGATGTCACAAAAAAAATTTTAACACCAAATAAAATAGAAACAGGTACGCCCCTTCGTGACAGATTTTCAAACAGGTGACATCACATAGGCACGGGCTAATTCAAGTAGCAGAAGGGGGGCCCACTGGACCCAGACCAGAGGCGGCTAGACCCAGAACCCACAGCAAGCGCGCGAGCTGGACAGGGTGCCGCACACACACGGTACACTATATCACACAAATCTTTTTATGAAATCCTAAATCCTTTACAGATCCAAATCAGGGCCACACGGCTCGATTCGGGAAACGTGGCCAAGTCCAGTTCCCACACTACAAGCCAGGTTCGGTGTTGCAAACGTGTCAGACACACCACAGCCTCTGCGCCGTGCCCCGTTCTGCTCAACCACGCTCGCCTCCGATTCTCCCGCGCCGCGCGGCTCTCCGGCTGTCCCTCTCTAGCGCCACACGCCCGTCGCGGCCAAAAGCCACGTCAAACAACCGAGCCCCAAATATCACACCATGCCGGCCTGATCGATCAATCGATACGAACCGGCACGGCTCATGGAGGATGATCGATGACTTTGAACGCAAGGCATAGAATTGTTGCAGATTTTTCAGCACACGTATGTGGTCTGGCGTTGACATGCTGAAAGAGAGGGTGCTCCATGTGTGAACGAACTCTTATGCGGTTAGAAGCTCGATTACAGCATGCTGTTTCTCATGAACCGACACAGTTAACATTACTCACTGCCATGTTACACGCTTCAGTTCAGGGTCTTGTAGCGGCAGAGGGCTGCAAACACGTAGACGAGAAGAATAAACATGTGGAATGTTAATAACGTTTGTTTTATTTAAAAATCTTTAAGAGTGTTCGCACTAAAAAATCTGAAGCGTAATAAACTTTCTTACCTATCGTGCCACACGACGTAATGAGGAAGGTTTCTTGTTTATAAAGACAGACAAACATTTCGCTATCTTTTACCGCGTGAGTAAACTTTCTCACGTATTCAGCTTTCTGTAATATTCCAAGAAATGTTTAATTGGGAATGTGACTTTATGGTACTTCTTGTTTCGGCGAAAACGCTTTCCCCTACAAATGTTATATAGTCATCACCGATTACTTAGGAACAAAACTGCAACTTACCTAATCATAATTCGTGAATTCAAATCAATAATAGAATAACAAATTCGAATGCCTTAATTATTGTAGGAGAACAGAAATTGCTGTTAAAAGAACTTTCTTGCTACGAGTGTATTGACACTGGTTATATAACTAAATTTTTACTGGACTTTTTTTTCTTGTTTTGGTCCATACTACCTCCTCTCAAAATATGGAAAACAAGAGGTTGCAGTAGAAGAGATTCGTTTCAAGTATCGAAGATGAAGGACTGCTCATAATTTCTTAACGTACATATTTTAGAGCCCATGTTTACTATCCTTTGCATGATGGGTGCTGTCATATCCCTGAACCCTGAACATGCAGCATTAGGAGAACGATCAACTCAGATTATTGCTGTGCGATAGGCCGACAGCCCTGCGAAATCTCAAGAAACCCTTCTTGCGGTGTTTCTAGACTATTGATAGAAAGTCTGAACACTAAACAACGAGTTTCTTTACTATGAATTTATCAATCTTTGGACATCACAGTATTCCTTTGACAAAAGCGAGATTTTGTCAAGTCTGAGAAAACCTCGATTGTAAACCAACTGAAACGTTTTACTTCGAATATTCTCTGTTCTTTGACTGTTGAGTAGCCCCATGGCAAAGAGTTTCTCCAGGAGGGTTCCGTGGCACGTCCAGCGGCTTTGCAGACTCCAAGGAAGCACAACCTGTGACGCAGGCAAGTCGTAAGGAGACCCTGCGTCGCTGCACGAGGCTCCAGGAGTACTTCAGACATACAGATTCCCACAAAATGGAAACAGCTTACACTAGTATATACCAACTAACGAACGCCAGTCAAATGGTGGCTGAACCTAGTCCAAAATATCCGGCCTTGCTCAATCGTACAAGACAGCTGAGGGTAGAAATGTTATCGAAAGGCTCATATATGTTTCAAAAGAAACTCATAGTTGGCAAAAGTGGATTCGTTACTACTGTTGTAACGGGATGTGATGTTGGATGCATTACGTTAACCTGTTTGTCAAACAAGTGGTCTAGCGCTCTTTGTAGAAGTACCAGAGAGCGACGTGTATGTAACTGAAAATTATTGAAGATCTTTAACAACAGTTAACATTTCCAAAAAATGACGCAGTATATTCGACGTAAGGAGCTCAAAACGAACTCAGTTCTTACAAAGTTTTTATGTTGTTTAACTCGTCATTAGATCATATTAAAGTAAAATAGTCATTTTATTGTGATTAAGTTACTTTTTATATATTCTTTGAAAATGTGTTAATATTTCGGTTTGTTATTTTTATCTTAAGCAAAAATTGCTATTATTATTTCAGTACAATTGTCTATATGTGGCGTGATATTACTACAACTGATAAAACAGTAAGAACAATCTAGCAACGCTATGCGAATTCTAAGCCACATACGATCGATGGCTTATGAACACATTCAAACCAACCAAATGCCCCTTGATAATTATTGGTGAAAATAAATATGCTTTTAGCTGTCACTTTGCTTTCCAAAGTGCTGGGTCAAATATAATGTTCAGTTTTTTGTAATGAAAACCGTCCTCCTTTAGACGTAGTACAGGCTAGGGCCTAATTCCACACAATACCTTAAAATGATTAGCAAGTTCGTCATTAAACTGCCTGATCCAGGTCTCTGGCTTTGCTGCAAGAGAAATTATTAAGTAATTTGCACTGATAACAATACGCCTGTTAAACAATAGTTTAATTTTAACTTATTATCTTCTTGACATCTGCTCGGTAAATTACATCATATTACAGACCTGGATAAGCATTATAGGTAACAACGCTTCGGAAAATAACCAGAGAATAAGATAACGAGAGAGATAACCTTTACACATATAAACCGGTTGAAGACCGCAGATGGACACTTACTAGTACAATGATATTGTTTATTACTCGAACGCTGCGAGGAGTGGCCTCGCGGTTTTAGGGCGCCATGTCACGGATTGCGCGGCCCCTCCCGCCGGAGGTTCGAATCCTCCCTCGGGCATGAGTGTGTGTGTGTGTGTGTGTGTGTGTGTGTGTGTGTGTTGTTCTTAGCATAAGTTAGTTTAAGTAGTGTGTAAGTCTAGGGACCGATGACCTGAGCAGGTTGGTCACTTAGGGTTGATTGATTGATTGATTGATTTTAACAGGAGAGCTAAAACAGCTTAAGTCAGACCCGCCACTGCCCGCACCGGAACTAGGTTCATTGTGCGGTATCGCTCCCTGTATATCTAGTAAAGCCAACCAGTGCCCTTAAATAGTGCAAGGAGTCCCTCTACCAGTTTTTTGTTAGACACAATTTCTTCAGGTCTAATTGTCCCGAAGATTCTGTATCTTTTACTCTCCAATGCCATGCATTCAAAGATTAGGTGTGATGCAGTTTCTTCACCCTCATCACAGATCCTACATTTAGGGCCCTCTTCCATTATACCCATTGTGTGTAGGTGTTTTTTGAAGTTCCCATGGCCGGTCATCAGTCCAGTCATGAGTTTGATCTCTTTCCTGTTCAATCCCAGGATTACAGAGCTTCTTTTAAAACATGGCTTGGGCATCATTACTTTACCATGTTTTTGTTTATGGACCTTGGTCCAATATCCAACGTGCTGTTTCCTAAGCCAGTTCCATAGTTCTAATTTGATCATAGCCTTGGTGACTGTCAAGACAGGTTCCGGTCCAATAAATGGAGTTGTTGCCAATCTATCGGCTTGTTCATTGCCACATATCCCTGAGTGACCAGGGACCCACACTAGGTACACCCTATTGCTTCCCCCTAACTCCACCAGAGACCTGTGGCAATCTGCAACAATCTTAGATCTAGTTGCAGGAGCTGTCAATGATTTCAGGGCTGCCTGGCTGTCTGAATAGATGTAGATACTACGGTCATTGTAGCACCTACTCATATTCTCCTCTTCACATGCCCTGATTGCAGTAATTTCGGCTTGGAATACAGAGGCCAGTTTCCCTGGAGAGATGCTGCTCTCCAGTCTTGGCTGAACCCGTACAGCCCTGCCCCAACGCCTTGATCTGTTTTCGACCCATCAGTGAACCAAACGATGTCCCCCGTCAGGTGTCGAACTGTTTTCTCCCACTGCTCCCTACTTCCAATTATTATGCTGAAAGCTTTTCGAAGCAGTTGGGAGTTATTATAAAGTCGGCGGGCATTTCCCCAGTCATACCTATATTTACCTCACTATGTTAGTGTGTGATTCTGGATATCCGAATGAGACCCAGTTTTGGCCAGTTTCAAGTCTGTAAGCCCCGACTTCTGCCTGGTCACTTAGGAAGTCACACACATTTGAACATTTTATTATTCGAATACTTCATTATTGTCTTTGTTTTTTAAAACAATGTTTTCGTAATTAATCGCATAAAACACTGTATATATTTCTTAGTCACAAGAGTCTTTCTCATAGTTTTTCTACGTCTCATTTCACTTGGAAAAAAGTTTATTATTACACATTGCTATAGTGGTGTTATACCTTCCTAATGTAGGCTCTTTATGAAGGACAACGTAATATCAAGAAACTTTCGCTAGAACCTAAACAGTCGATATCAAGTGCACAGCAAAACTTCAAAATAAATAGTCGTCAGCATCCATCTGATACTGAGCGAATCGATTCGAAATAGGTACAAGTGCCTTTCTTTTCTTTTTTTTTAAAAAAAAGGCGTTATTAAAACTCTGCCTGGTCGCTTTCTTCTGCACATTTTGTAAGCATTAACGTCTACCACGTAGAAGTGTTTCTTTCGACGTAATGTAGAGGCTAGTAACATTTTTCATTTCAGTAGATTTCATTAGGAGTCTATTCGCACAGTTTTACGTTTCATGAGTGAATAGCTCTATACGGTACGCCACTGTTGTACGAATAGGAAACGGAGCACGATTTCGACACTAATGCTTTTCCACGGGAGGATCAAGCCGGGTTCACACACGCAACGAAAGTATCGCCACAAGTCAAGTCATTCTGGAGTGGCGCTGTGAGCTACCGGTCACACAGGACGCCACAAATTTTTCGTAATTGCGCAGTTTGCAAAATAGCGTCACCTGTCTCAGCTGATTAAACGGCTGTACGTATTACTAAATAAGATGTTTCGGAAACATAATAAATGTAAAATATTACTTACCAAAGTGTTTCTCGCCTTCCTTGTCTCGACTACATGTTTTAAGAACAGGTCTGCAAGGCTGGGTTTATAAATACCGTCTGTAGATGCACCACCCTTAAGTGATTTCAGTACTTTTTTTGTTCATTCATGTAAGCATTTCGAATGCTTCGAATTTTTAATTTTGTTGTAGCTACATCAATTCCAGGTACATATTCACGCATACTGTTTACTATTTAAATTAATGTAGCATCTCTCAAATTTCTGTCTTTGTATGATTCGCTTTTGTGGTTCCAGAGGCATTCTCGTTCTTGATACACCTCCAAGAATCTCATAATTGTCGGTGTTGACCACTTTTTCGACATATTAATAGCAAACGCACAGACAAAAGCACTATCTGCGCACGAATACGCACTAGAAAGGTTTGATTCCAGCCGCAAGGTAGGAGTCGAATGACGTTATTCGATTGCGGAGAAGGAAAAAATGGCGCAACAAAGTAGAACCAAGTTCAACTTTTTCTGGCGTAAAAGTTGCGCTTCTTAAGTGGCGCCACCGAAAACTAGGAGTTCACACATGCAACTACAAAGCAACTGCAGTTCGCCATTAGCAGTGGCGATACATTTGTTGCCTGTGTGAGCCCGGCATAAGCCGGGCCAGTGAAGCACCTGGATGTCCGAGGGGCAGTGTCAGCCGCAGTCACAAGGCGGACTTCCACAAGCTGGCGTCCCGCCCCACGCCACAACTCCGTGCGCGATCCCATTGACGGGTGCGGCGCGCGGGCTGAAAGAGGTGGAGTGTGGCCGCAGCTGCCGGGCTGTCCCGCAGTAATGGGTCGCTAATTGAGCCGAGGCCGGCTCTGCAGGTAGGCTCGCGCAGAAAGGCCGGCCGAGGCGCGCAAACAGCCATTGTAGCGGCGGCACGCGCCGAGGGCGCGGCCGGGACGCCGCCTGCCACATTCCGCCACAGGCCGCCACCTGCGCCCTACCGCACGCCACGCCACGCACCCGCACCCTCCCACGCAGGCGCTCGCTCAAAAGGGCAACCTTTGTCCCGAGTTCCTCTCGTGCCGCATTCAGCACGCTGCAGTTCGCCCAACATCCTATTCTCGATGTCCAAAACGACACCTGAAAAACGCCGCGTGCATCTCACTAAACGTATATAAGGTAATTCCGTCATGACGTTATAGACTTTCAGGGGTGAAGGGTAAACGTATCAATTTGAGGTGCGTGGCTCTGGTCCGTAAACGACCGAGTCGAAAGTTCCAGAGGAAAAAGTCGGCAGTACTCAAGCTACAATTTTTAAACACCTCTCCCAGCATGCTACACATTTTCGCGACACACGCGAACGACAAGACGACATAATGTTTTGGATTACGAAAAAAGTACAAAAGCTACGTTTTTCTGCGTTTAATTGCAGCTGCAAGCCGTCCAACGAAAGTGAGTACAGGACAAACTACGTAACAACCTACTACCCACCAAAACTGTGTCCACAACATTACCATCATCCCAATAGTGTAACGCTGTCGTACATAAGTTCACTTTTTCACTCATACAGTTGCAGACGACATGCTGTATGCCGAAGAAACTCAAATAAAAAAAAGAATGCCGCAAACAGCGGCAACAGACGTAAGAGTCATGCTGTGACTTAAAAAGGTAAATAAGGCCTTGTGAAACTATTCACAGACCACAATATTTGGAACCCAACAGTATTCATGTAACAGTGTTTTACAGTGTTTATGAGTATGCTATTTTTTGCATGTTCTACCCACTGATGATGGTGATACTGTCACTGAAACCAGTCTGGAAATAAATAAATAAAAAACAAAAGTTAGATATACGCTTCATAGATCTAGAAAAGGCATATGACCGGGTTCCTAGGAGGAAGTTATTGTCTGTTCTACGAGATTATAGAATAGGAGGCAAACTTTTGCAAGCAGTTAAAGGTCTTTACATAGATAGTCAGGCAGCAGTTAGAGTTGACGGTAAATTGAGTTCATGGTTCAGGGTAGTTTCAGGGGTAAGACAAGGCTGCAACCTCTCTCCACTGTTGTTCATATTATTTATGGATCATATGTTGAAAACAATAGGCTGGCTGGGTGAGATTAAGATATGTGAACACAAAATAAGCAGTCTTGCATATGTGGATGACTTAGTTGTGATGGCAGATTCGATTGAAAGTTTGCAAAGTAACATTTCAGAGCTAGATCAGAAATGTAAGGACTATGGTATGAAGATTAGCATCTCCAAAACGAAAGTAATGTCAGTGGGAAAGATATATAAACGGATTGAGTGCCAAATAGGGGTAACAAAGTTAGAACACGTGGACTGTTTCAAGTACTTAGGATGCATATTCTCACAGGATGGCAACATAGTGAAAGAACTGGAAGCGAGGTGTAGCAAAGCTAATGCAGTGAGCGCTCAGCTACGATCTACTCTCTTCTGCAAGAAGGAAGTCAGTACCAAGACTAAGTTATCTGTGCACTGTCTAATCTTTCGACCAACTTTGTTGCTGCATGGGAGCGAAAACTGGGTGGATTCAGGTTACCTTATCAACAAGGTTGAGGTTACGGATATGAAAGTAGCTAGGATGATTGCAGGTACTAGTAGATGGGAACAATGGCAGTAGGGTGTCCACAACGAGGAAATCAAAGAAAAACTGGGAATAAACTCTATAGATGTAGCAGTCAGGGCGAACAGGCTTAGATGGTGGGGTCATGTTACACGCATGGGAGAAGCAAGGTTACCCAAGAGACTCATGGGTTCAGCAGTAGAGGGTAGGAGGAGTCGGGGTAGACAAAGGAGAAAGTACCTGGATTCGGTTAAGAATGATTTTGAAGTAATAGGCTTAACATCAGAAGAGGCACCAATGTTAGCACTGAATAGGGGATCATGGAGGAATTTTATAAGGGGGACTATGCTCCAGACTGAAGGCTGAAAGGCATAATCAGTCTTAAATGATGATGAAAACAAAAGTGTGTTGTATCAAGTCGGACCTGCAATCCCATATTGCCATTGTGATTCCCCTGACAGTGGACCTGTTCTACTACAAGCCCTTTGCTTTCCATATTTTGGGAGGAGATTCTTTCTGCAGAGCTCTCTTTTAACTTTGTACAAGCGGTAAATACAGAGGATCCCTGTCAGCTTCTTCTTGTTTGGATGTTAAGGCCAGCTGTAATGTGAGGCACACGTGAGAAATTACCTGATATTCTGTTCAGTAGTTTACAGTTTCCTTTCCGGTGCGTTGTCTAATAGTACATGGCTGCCACCCCGGGTTGTAGATGAGATTCCACTGTAAGAATTATTGCTTATCACTCGGCTGTAATGGACATTAGATTCCACTGTAAAAATGGTTCAAATGGCTCTGAGCACTATGGGACTTAACAGCTGAGGTCATCAGTCCCCTAGAACTTAGAACTACTTAAACCTAACTAACCTAAGGACATCACACACATCCATGCCCAAGGCAGGAGTCGAACCTGCGACAGTAGCGGTCGCGCGATTCCAGACTGAAGCGCCTAGAACCGCTCGGCCACACTGGCCGGCACCACTGTAAGAATAATTGCTTTATCACTCGACTGTAATGGACATTAGAAATATCAAGTGTCTTAAGCAGAAACTCTTCGCAGATTATTGTGCCATTAAGTTTTACTGTAATTCTGTACTTTCTTGTTTCTGTGTTTCCTTCTCTGAGAAATGAATCTCCAATTTCAACACAGCACGACACAAAAAAACAATCTAAAAAATTCGAAGAAATGACTGCATGAAAATACGTTCATTTTTCCTGTCGTTGTTTTTCAGAAGTATTACGCTTCTAACTATAGTGGTGACTGAAAGGCTTCATAAATCTTGTGGATTTGTCTTTCTGTTCTTGTCTCCTATACGATTTTCCTTTTCGGGGTCGTTTTGCCATCTCCTACTCATATGTGTACTAGGGCTCGACATGCGTTTCCCTTCTCTGCTTCTTGAGTTTCCGTGAATAATTGAAGCATCGTCAGTTGAAATGCCACTTCTCCCAGGTGAGAAGACGTGACACGTCGATTACGAACTTTATCAACAGGTGAGCTAGTGTTCAAGGAAGGTAAAGTAACTCATCTGGAAGATAAGGACGACTAGAAAAAAATCCATAAGATTCTGTCTATGTAAAGTTATGAAAATAACGAAATATAATGTAGAAAATGGCATATTAATTCTATGTAGCTTTCCTTTTTTTTAAGCATATATTACGTGCAGCCCAAAAATACTCGTCCTGTTCCAGTGTGGCCCAGGTAAGCTAAAAGGCTGGGACACTGGATTAGAGTTTAACGTACCATCGACGACGAGGTCATTGCAGACGAAGCACAAGCTTAGATTACGGAAGAACGGGGAAGAAAATCAGCTTCGTCCTTTTCAGAGGAACAATCCCTGAATTTGCGTTAAGCGATTTAAACAGATCACTGAAAGGCTAAATCTAGATGAACGGACGGGGATCTGAGCCGTCGTTTTCCCAAATGCGTGCCCATTGTGCTAAACATTGCTCCGACTCGCTTGGTAACGACACTGGAGTCAGTGTCGATATGTGTAAGGCTTAAAGACTCTATCGTCCCTTGTTGAAGGGCTGGGATAATCTGAAATGGGGTGAACGCAAGGGAACTGTAGCAAATATTTATTATGTTTGTCTCTCTTCTACTACGTCTTTCTCTTCCTTACTGAAATTTCCTTGAATCGTATGTGTATACATAGGTAAGTAATGAGGTACTGCATTCTTAATCTAGGTTTTTGCACGTACTATATGCTAAGTTATATCGACAACATTATAAAAGAAACCAATATTAATTAACAGCGGTAGGCACAGCTTCATTTCAGACTTAAATTACTTATCAGGTTTCATGGTATCGTACGTGCCAAAGCAACAGGGCCTTAGAAGGAGCAAATACGTAATTTTCACAATTTTAGTTATAAAATTTATAAACAAAAGATACTAAAGAATAAATAAAACACAGAAAATATGTGAGACAGTATACGAGTAAATACGAGTAACTCATTAGGACAGAAAGGTTCTCGTCTACTGTGAAAGTATACTCTGTAGTGTAGGACTGTGCTACTAGAACAACTTAGGTTTGAAGACTTGGGGTTTATCGCCCAAATTTTCCACTTTTGCTAGAAGCCTATGTAACCCGCTGAATAGGGCACACCTTTCTGTACAGCGCTGAAGGAAGTATTATCCAAGTGCACATCTTTTATACGTCTAGTGTCCACTGAATGAGTGTTACAATTTCTTCTGAATGAATCAATATTGTGAACAACAAAGCACACCATGAAGTATGTGTTCAGCGATGGCAGAATTAGAAGTCAGAGAGAGCTGAACAACGGCTTAACGGAGTTCGCGAATTGACACCGCAGATCTGCCTGACTTCTCTGTCCTGACCTGACAATGGAAACTCCCCTTGGCACCCCCTTAGATTTAGTGGTAAAATGGCCCAGTGGATACCCACTCTTTAACATTATGCCTCTTACACGCTAAAAAAAGAGAGCAAGTCCAAGGAAATGTGTTTGCTTTTTTGCAATCGCTGTCGTTAAGACTACATCCAGCATGAAAACAGTACAAATGTGTACAGAACTGTGGAAAAAGAAGCAAAACAGAAATAGTGAACGATTCAAGCTCAAGATGCGAAAAATCGAGCAAACAACAAGAATCACGTGACGTGGTTGTGTGGTCACGGAGCTGGACTGAAAAGCGGGAAACTGTGTTCATATCCCTTTCGTGCACACTTTCTCTTAATAAAACTGTGAACTTTCGATCCGGTCACTGACGTATCCCCTCTCCTTCTGCAGTCTTGGCAATTATGATACTGTACATTGGTTATGGAATATGAGTCATATGGTAAGAATGTACACATATCAAAAAAAGCTTTGCATCCCCCCAGTTCCCAGAACTCATGAAGATAGACGTTGACTGTGGATATTGTATCACAGACACAATCCCTTGGACTACGAGGTGTGGCTAGAAAAAAAACCGGACTAGTACTGGTGAAACAATAAAACGAATGCAATAAGGCTGAAAGTCGCGTGGCCTGTCACGTGACTCTCGCTCCGCCTACTGCTCGAGTTTCATCTGCCTCCTGCACTCAGTCTGCCCGTGGCGTCTGTTTTAAGTAGTTGACGTTTTGTCTGTGCGTCGGAAAATGTTGAGTGTACAGAAAGAACAGCGTGTTAACATCAAATTTTGTTTCAAACTAGGAAAATCTGCAAGTGAAACGTTTGTAATGTTACAACAAGTGTACGGCGATGATTGTTTATCGCGAACACAAGTGTTTGAGTGGTTCAAACGATTTAAAGATGGCCGCGAAGACACCAGTGATGACACTCGCACTGGCAGACCATTGTCAGCAAAAACTGATGCAAACATTGAAAAAATCGGTAAACTTGTTCGACACTTTCCTTGTCAACTCCTGTTAACTCAGACACTGCTCTGATTGTTAAACGGCGATCTTTTCCGACGCACAGACAAAACGTCAACTACTTAAAACAGACGCCACGGGCAGACTGAGTGCAGGAGGCAGATGAAACTCGAGCAGTAGGCGGAGCGAGAGTCATGTGACAGGCCACGCGACTTTCAGCCTTATTGCATTCGTTTTATTGTTTCACCAGTACTAGTCCGGTTTTTTTCTAGCCACATCTCGTATTCAGAGATTTCACCAAACACGCCCAAAGATGTGAACAACCATGCATGAGCAGCACCTATTAGACGGAGGTGGTCCGACACCCGGTAAGTTACAATCATTCTATCAGGGAGGAGGTACACGGCTCGTGTTGTCTGTAGTTCAACCATTCTTAGATGGTCAATACCGCATTCGATCGCGTCCGCATTATGTCAGGGAGGGATCTCAACAAGGGAACTGTTCAGGCGTCATGGAGTGAACCAAAGCGACGTTGTTCGGACATGGAGGAGATACAGAGAGACAGGAACTGTCGATGACATACCTCGCTCAGACCGCCCAAGGGCTACTAAAGCAGTGGATGACCGCTACCCACGCACTATTGTTCGGAGGAACCGTGGCAGCAACGCCACCATGTTAAATAATGATTTCCGCGTAGCCACAAGTCGTCGTGTTACGACTCAAACTATGCACAATAGGCTGCATGATGGGCAACTTCATTCCGGCCGTCCACAGCGAGGTCCATCTTTGCAATCACGACACCAAGCAGAGCGGTACAGATAAGCCCAACAACATACCGAATGGACCGCTCAGGATTGACATCATGTTCTCTTCACCGATGAGTGTCGCATATGCCTTCAGACAGACAATCGTCGGAGACGTGTTTGGAGGCAACCCGGTCAGGCTGAACGCCTTAGGCACACTGTCCAGCGAGTGCAGCAAAGTGGAGGTTCCCTGCCGTTTTGGGGTGGCATTATGTGGGGCCGACGTACGCAGCTCGTGGTCATGGAAGACGCCGTAACGGCTGTACGATACGTGAATGCCATCCTCTGATCGATAGTGCAACCATATCGGCAGCATATTGACGAGGCATTCGTCTTTATGGTGATAATTCGTGCCACCTTCGTGCACATCTTGTGTGAATGACTCCCTTCAGGATAACGACATCGCTCGACTAAAGTGGTGACCATGTTCTCCATACACAAACCCTATCGCATATGCCAGGGATCGATTGAAAATAGCTGTTTATGGACGACGTGACCCACTAACCACTCTGAGGGATCTACGCCGAATCGCCGTTGAAGAGTGAGACAATCTGGACCAATAGTACCTTGATGAACTTGTGGATAGTATGCCACGATGAATACAGGCATGCATCAATGTAAGAGGACTTGCTACTGGGTATTAGAGGTACCGGTGTGTACAGCAATCTGGACAACCATCTCTGAAGGTCTCGCTGTATGGTGGTACAACATGCAATGTGTGGTTTTCATGAGCAATAAAAAGAGCGGAAATGATGTTTATATTGATCTCTGTTCTATATTCTGTACGGGTTCTGGATGCAAAACTTTTTGATGTATTACCGTCACAAGTAAATGTGATGAATAGTGAGAGCAGGCGAGATGCCGCGTTGACCTCATACGGAAATGAAAACAGCAAATAAAAGGGGATTTACTTTTACAACATACGAATTCAAGAGTCAAAAGTTTCAAAACGGAACGCAAGGGTCATAAGATGCGGTACTTGTGTAGAAGAAATAGGAGGCATATACGTTTGGAGGTCCCTTCCATACACCTCGGTTGTTACACCACGGCGCAGACACAAATTTAAATACAGCGTAAAGATAGGTTAATAATATTGTAATATATATATATATATATATATATATATATATATATATATATATATATATATACTGGGTGGTCCATTGATCGTGACCGGGCCAAATATCTCAAGAAATAAGGGTCAAACGAAAAAACTACAAACAACGAAACCTGTCTAGCTTGAAGGGGAAACCAGATGGCGCTATGGTTGGCCCGCTAGGTGGCGCTGCCATAGGTCAAACGGATATCAACTGCGTTTTTTTTTATTGGAACCCCCATTTTTTATTACATATTCGTGTAGTACATAAAGAAATATGAATGTTTTAGTTGGATCACTTTTTTCGCTTTCTGATAGATGGCGCTGTAATAGTCACAAACATATGGCTCACAATTTTAGACGAACAGTTGGTAAGAGGTAGGTTTTTTTAAATTAAAATACAGAACGTAGGTACGTTTGAACACTTTATTTTGGTTGTTCCAATGTGATACATGTACCTTTGTGAACTTATCATTTCTGAGAACGCATGCTGTTACAGCGTGATTACCTGTAAATACCATATTAATGCAACAAGTGCTCAAAATGATGTCCGTCAACCTCATTGCCTTTGGCAATACGTGTAACGACATTGCTCCCAACAGCGAGTAGTTCGCCTTCCGTAATGTTCGCACATGCATTTACAATGCACTGACGCATGTTGTCAGGCGTTGTCGGTGGATCACGATAGTAAATATCCTTCAACTTTCCCCACAGAAAGAAGTCCTGGGACGTCAGATCCGGTGAACGTGCGGGCCATGGTATGGTGCTTCGACGACCAATCCACCTGTCATGAAATATGCTATTCAATACCGCTTCAACCGCACGCGAGCTATCTGCCGGACATCCATCATGTTGGAAGTACATCGCCATTCTGTCATGCAGTGAAACATCTTGTAGTAACGTCGGTAGAACATTACGTAGGAAATCAACATACATTGCACCATTTAGATTGCCATCGATAAAATGGGGGCCAATTATCATTCCTCCCATAATGCCGCACCATACATTAACCCGTCAAAGTCGCTGATGTTCCACTTGTCGTAGCCATCGTGGATTTTCCGTTGCCCAATGGTGCATATTATACCGGTTTACGTTACCGCTGTTGGTGAATGACACTTCGTCGTAAATAGAACGCGTGCAAAAAATCTGTCATCGTCCTGTAATTTCTCTTGTGCCCAGTGGCAGAACTGTACACGACGTTCAAAGTCGTCGCCATGCAATTCCTGGTCTATAGAAATATGGCACGGGTGCAGTCGATGTTGATGTAGCATTCTCAACACCGACGTTTTTGAGATTCCCGGTTCTTGTGCAATTTGTCTGCTACTGATGTGCGGATTAGCCGCGACTGGAGCTAAAATACCTACTTGGGCATCATCATTTGTTGCAGGTGGTGGTTGATGTTCAGATGTGGCTGAACACTTCCTGTTTCCTTAAATAACGTAACAATCCGGCGCACGGTCCCGACACTTGGATGATGTCGTCCAGGATACCGAGCAGCATACATAGCACAAGCCCGTTGGGCATTTTGATCACAATAGCCATACATCAACACGATATCGACCTTTTCCGCAATTTGTAAACGGTCCATTTTAAGATGTGTAGTGTATCACGAAGCAAATACCGTCCGCACTGGTGGAATGTTACGTGATACCACGTACTTACACGTTTGTGACTATTACAGCGCTATCTATCACAATGCGAAAAAGTAGTCCAACTAAAACATTCATATATCTTTATGTACTACACGAATATGTAATAAAAAATGGGGGTTCCTATTTTAAAAAACGCACTTGATATCCGTTTGACCTATGGCAGCGCCATCTAGCGGGCCAACCATAGCGCCATCTGATTTCCCTCTTCAAGCTAGATGAGTTTTTCGCTTGATGCTTATTTCGTGAGATACGTGGCCAGCTCGTTATCAATGGACCAGGGGCACGATAGACGAGATTTAAACACGGATCTCCCTGCACGGAGGCCATCACCATGTGTTGTGGACTGGCAAGACAGCCAATCCACATTGACGGGTAGCCGAAAGGCACGCGTTCAAAGCTCACGCAGACTGGCGTGAGGTCTGGAACAATTAAAGGAGTTGAGTCTAATAAGAAAAGAACGTAGTTCTTGGAATACTTAACTTTAATCCATAATTGGTGTACATCTCTCTTGACTGTACATGCTTCACAGGATAAATATCAATCGAATACGGCGCCTTGCTAGGTCGTAGCAAATGACGTAGCTGAAGGCTATGCTAACTATCGTCTCGGCAAATGAGAGCGTAATTTGTCAGTGAACCACTGCTATGAACGTCGGCTGTACAACTGGGGCGAGTGCTAGGACGTCTCTCTAGACCTGCCGTGTGGCGGCGCTCGGTCTGCAATCACTGACAGTGGCGACACGCGGGTCCGACGTATACTACCGGACCGCGGCCGATTTAAAGGCTACCACCTAGCAAGTGTGGTGTCTGGCGGTGACACCACACCATGACTACAAAAGCACGAGACCGTAGCTACCGAAACTGGCTCGATGTTGCTCGTCTTTAACTTGGAAGTTCACTGTTTCTATTCTGCTTCTTTTTTCACACTTCAGTTAACCTTCTGTTTTCATGCCTAATCTGTGATTTTGAATGGCTATCCACTGGGTCATCTTACCATTAAATCTGAGGTGGGTGTGGTGGGAGCTTTACCTTCTGAGTACATTCGTGCTGAGAGCAATACCAAACACAATGAACACACTGCAGTTACTACTGATGTCAAAAATCCTGAGAATCGATAACAACATTTCATTTCACATTTAGCACATTACGTTTATCCACCATGACAATAAAAAATTAAGGACGAAGAAACCTCAGAAACACGTCTAGGCCATCTTGTTCAAACTGCCGATGACTCTCGTTTCAGCATGCTGTGGATGTAACATTTATTTTATGTCGGAATCTGTTCTTTGTTAAGCATATGTAACTTCATACCAGGGTACGACTTAATGTATACTCTGAATTATCGGTGGATGTTTTTCGGCAAAAAAGGAAGACAACTGCAGATGTCAAGTAGTACAAGAGCTGTGTCAGCAGATGGCAGCACAACACACAGCCACACTTCTGACACTTTTTCTATGTTCAGAGGTAATTTTGGAGGGCTGTCTACGCACTCATTTCATTTTTTTTTCAAAATTGTCACTTCTATGACTTTGCTTCTCGGCAATTAATAACCGTTTCTTCCAGAATGAAGAAAATCTTCAGCGGTCTACTTTATTTCTACGCCTAAAATGTAAAGGTTCAGCAGCTTCATATTTAGTTTCAGAATTAGTGACACGGTGTGATGTGGCTGCCTTCGACGCCACTATTTCGAAATTGCAGTGTGACTCCAAATTTTCAGTTGCCTATCGACATTGATTAAGTTCTGACTTTTATATAATGTGGGTCATGAACGAAAACCCTATGTTGTATGAGGTAATTTTTAGATGTGGACCTGACAGTGGTTCAAAATTTGAATAGTGCGTTTTCTCGTGGAACTATTGCCATTTAAAGGTCACCTCTTGCGTGAGAAAGTAATTTACAAATTACAAAGACTTGGCGAATTTTCTTGTGGCAGGCTGGTCGTGTGTGTCGTGTGTGTTTAGAGCCGGTTTGTACAAGCCTTGTGAAGGCCGTGACTGAGCAAACGACCGACGGCGATTTAGGGTCAGCCGGCGTTCGCAACTCGCCGCCAAGGTCATTTTGTATTTTAGCGAACGGTCTTCAGCTTTCACTTCGCGATACGCCGTTGCGTCACTGCGCCACCTGGCGATTACCGTCCAGCGTCACAACCAGACGGATTCCAGCTGGCGTATCGTTACGTGAACGTGCTCAATAGACAGAGCTCCGTAACATGATTGCACTTCCACCAGAAACTTTTATCTATACAGCCAAGTTATTGGCGAAAAGAGAAGCCATTTGCTAAAGCATAGACACAATCAACAAGGGAAGTTCCCATCGGAACCCCTCCTCAGATGTAGTGGTAAGATGGCCCACTCTACAGACCCTCAAAACCTGAACACAGATTAGGCATGGAAACCAGGAAGAAGGTGCACTGAACTGTCAGAAAAAAGAAGGAAAATAGAAATAATCAACGCTTCAAGCTCAAGATGTCCAACATAGAACGTATTTGAACAGCCTTCGCCGTGGCTGTGTGGCTCTGTTCAAATCTCCCTCGCGCACCATATTTCTCTCTCTCTCTCCCTTTTTTTTTTTTTTTTTTTTTTTTTTTTACAAAGTTATGAATTTCCCGTCCGGTCATTAACGTGCCAGTTCGCCGTATTCAAATTTGTGTCTGTGTCGTGGTGCAAAGTCCGTTTCCAACAGCGAGACATACGGGAGGCACCTACAGACTTTTTGTTTTCTTTCTTTTGAGTCATCTGTTTCTGACCTCTTATACGCAGCCCGCCACAAATTCCTCTCCTGTGCCAACCTCTTCATCTCACAGCAGCGCTTTCAACCTACATCCTCAATAATTTGCTGGATATATTCCAATCTCTGTCTTCCTCTACATTTTTGCCCTCTGCAGCTCCCTCTAGTACCATGGAAGTCATTCCCTGGCGTCTTAACAGATGTTCTGTCAGCTTGTCTCTACTCCTTGTCAGTTTTTTCCACATATTCCTATCCTCTCCGATTATGAGCAGATTCTCATCATTCTCACCTTATCAGTCCACCTAATATTCAACATTCGCCTGTAGCACCACATCTCAAATCCTTCGATTCCCTTCTGTTCCGGTTTCCCCACATGTTTCACTCAGATACAATGCTCTGCTGCAAACGTACATTCGCAGAAAGTTCTTCCTCAAATTAAGGCCTATGTTCCGTAGTGGCAGACTTCCCTTCCCAAGGAATACCTATCTTACTAGTGCTAGTTTGCTTTTGACGTCCTCCTTGCTCCGTCCGTCATTGGTTATTTTCCTGCCTAGACAGCAGAATTCCTGAACTTCATCTACTTCGTGACCATCAGTCCTGATGTTAAGTTCCTCGCTGTTCTGATTTCTGCTACTTCTCATTACTTTTGTCTTGCTTCAGTTTGCTCTCAATCCGTATTCTGTACTCTACGAATGTTCATTCCGTTCAGCAGGTCATGTAATTCCTCTTCACTTTCACTCAGGATAGCAATGTCATCAGCCAGTCGTATCGTTGACATCCTTTCAGCTTGAATTTTAATCCCACTAATGAACCTTTCTTTTATTTTTATTCTTGCTTCTTCGATGTACGGATTGAACAGTAGGGGCAAAAAACTACATCCTTGTCTTGCATCCTTTTCAATTCGATTCCTTCGTCCCTGGTCGGCCACTCATATTAATCGCTCTTGGCTCTTGTACATACTGTTCATTACTCTTCTCTCCCTAAAGCTTATCCCTATTTTTCTCAGAATTTCGAACATCTTGCACCATTTTACACTGCCAAACGCTTTTTCCAGGTCGTCAAACCTATGAGCGTGTCTTTGTTTTTCTTTTGTCGTGTTTCGATAATCAACCGCAACATCAGAATCGCCTCTTTGGTGCCCTTACCTTTCCTAAAGCCAAACTGATTGTCATCTAACACGTCATTAATTTTCTTTTCCATTCTTCTGTATATCATTCTCGTCAGTAGCTTGGATGCGTGAGCAATAAGCTGAATGTGGGATGATTCTCGCACTTACCAGCTCTTGCAGTCTTCGGAATTGTGTGGATGATATTTTTCCGAAAGTCAGATGGTATGTCGCCACACTCATACATTCTACACAGTAAAATAAATTGTTGTTTTTCTGCCGTTTCCCCCAATGATTTTAGAAATTCTGAAGGAATTTCATCCATCCCTTCAGTCTTATTTGATCTTAAGCTCTTTTACATTCTTATTCTAATACTGGATCCCCTGTCTCTTTTAAATCGACTACTGTTTCTTCCTCTATCACATTAGACAAACGTTCCCCATCATACAGGCCTTCAATGTACTCTTTCCACCTATCCGCTCTCCCCTCTGCGTTTAACAGCGGAATTCGCGCTGCACGCTTAATGTTACCACCCTTGCTTTTAATTTCATCGAAGGTTGTTTTGATTTTCCTATATGCTGAGTCAGTCCTTCTGACAATCATTTCTTTTTCGATTTCTTCACATTTTTCATGCAGCCATTTCGTCTTAGCTTCCCTGCGCTTCCGACCTATTCCATTTGTCAGTGACTTGTAGTTCTGTATTCCTGAATTTCCCTGAACATTTTTGTACTTCCTTCTTTCACCGATCAACGGAAGTACTTCTTCTGTTACCTATGGTTTCTTTGCAGTTATCTTCTTTGTACGTATTTTCTTCTTTCCAACTTCTGTGATTGCCTTTTTTAGAGATGTCTTTTCCTCTTCAACTGTTCTAACAACTGAGCTATTCCTTACTGCCGTATCTATAACCTTAGAGAAATTCAAGCGTATCTCGTCGTTTGCTTAGTACTTCATATCCCCCTTCTTTGCATATTGATTCTTCCTGACTAATCTCTTCATCACTACTACATTGTGATCGGAGTCTATATCTGCTGTCGGGTATGCCTTACAATCCAGTATCTGATTTCGGAATCCCTGTCTGACCATGATATAATCTAAATCTTCCCGTATCACCCGGCCTTTTCCAAGTGTAGCTCCTCCTCTTGTAATTATTGAACAGAGTATTCGCTATTACTAGCTGAAATTTAATACAGAACTCAATTAGACTTTCTCATTCCTTGCCCCAAGCCCTTATTCTCCTGTAACCGTTCTTCTACTCCCTCCCCTACAACAACGTTCCAGTGCCCCATGTCTATTAGATTTTCATCTCTCTTTACGTACTGTATTACCCTTTCAATATCCTCATATAATTTCTCTATTTCTTCATCTTCAGCTTGCAACGTCGGCATATATACCTGAACTACCGTTGTCTGTGTTGGTTTGCTGTCGATTCCGATAAGAGCAACCCTATGACTGAACTTTTCACAGTAAGACATTCCCTGCCCTACCTTCCTATTGATAACGAATCCTACTCTCGATACAGCATTTTCTGCTGCTGTTGACATTACCCTATAATCATCTGACTAGAAATCCTTGTCTTCTTTCCATTTCACTTCATTTGCCCCTGCTATATCTAGATTGAACCTTTGCATTTCCCTATTCGGATTTTCTAGCTTTCCTACCACGTTCAAGCTTCTGACATTTCACGCCCTGATTTGTAGAACGTTATCCTGTCGTTGGTTAGTCTTTTTCTAATAGTCACCTTCCTTTCGGCGGTCGGCCTCCAGAGATTTTTTGTTCTTGTTTTTATTCAGTCGAACTTTTTCACAAATTCACCTTCTAAGCTTTTCGCGCTAATTAAGGCCATGTGGGCGTGGTCTTTTCCAAATCTACTTCTGACCAAAAATCGATTCTAGTAGCTGTAATCCAAAGGTATTTGTTAACTATGCGCTCTTGTGGAGATTTTTGCATAGCAACTTTTGTCCCCTAACAAATATTTACTTATATCTAAGCGACAAATGAAATAATGATTTTCATAAATTTAGCTTCAAAAATTCTTCAATGAAACGAATTATTTTCGTAAAAATTTTCAGCCACTATTGCACTCCCTTCGGACTGAATTTCCAGAAATACTGAAACACGTATTGTTTTCATTTCTGACCGAGAATTCAAATACCAGTTCTCATAGTTGTAGCCTTAAAATTCTTAAGTAGTTCTTTAGTAATTATTTATTTTCAAAAAAAGCTTTCACCCACCATTTTACCCTGTTAGTGGCCGAATTTCCAAAAATGCTGAATCAGAGATTATTTATTTTCTGACTGAGAAACCAAGTACCAGTTTTCGTCGTTCTGGCTTTGAAATTCCCTTAATTGCGACGTACTTTCAAAAAGCCTTTTATCCTCTGTTTCAACCCTTTAGGAGTGGAATTCAGACAATCCCTTCTTAAACGATGCCTGCAGTGTAAGATCCACACCCTCTCCAAACTATAAGTTTCAATCAGCGATTTGGACTGGGCGACGATGAGTTACTGAATCAGTCTGACCCTTAGGGATTGAATTTCCAAAAACAGTGAACACGAAGTTTTTCATCACTAACCGAGAAGCCAGACACCAATTTACAAAGATTTAGCCTTAAAAATACTTTCGCAATGAATTATTTTCAAACACGTTTCACCCCCTATTTCGTCCCGCTATACGTTGAATTTCCGAAAATAACGACGTCAGAATATTTTACTTCTAACACAAATGCCAAATACAAATTTTCATAGATATAGCAACAAAAATGCTTGCACAATGAAATACACTCCTGGAAATGGAAAAAAGAACACATTGACACCGGTGTGTCAGACCCACCATACTTGCTCCGGACACTGCGAGAGGGCTGTACAAGCAATGATCACACGCACGGCACAGCGGACACACCAGGAACCGCGGTGTTGGCCGTCGAATGGCGCTAGCTGCGCAGCATTTGTGCACCGCCGCCGTCAGTGTCAGCCAGTTTGCCGTGGCATACGGAGCTCCATCGCAGTCTTTAACACTGGTAGCATGCCGCGACAGCGTGGACGTGAACCGTATGTGCAGTTGACGGACTTTGAGCGAGGGCGTATAGTGGGCATGCGGGAGGCCGGGTGGACGTACCGCCGAATTGCTCAACACGTGGGGCGTGAGGTCTCCACAGTACATCGATGTTGTCGCCAGTGGTCGGCGGAAGGTGCACGTGCCCGTCGACCTGGGACCGGACCGCAGCGACGCACGGATGCATGCCAAGACCGTAGGATCCTACGCAGTGTCGTAGGGGACCGCACCGCCACTTCCCAGCAAATTAGGGACACTGTTGCTCCTGGGGTATCGGCGAGGACCATTCGCAACCGTCTCCATGAAGCTGGGCTACGGTCCCGCACACCGTTAGGTCGTCTTCCGCTCACGCCCCAACATCGTGCAGCCCGCCTCCAGTGGTGTCGCGACAGGCGTGAATGGAGGGACGAATGGAGACGTGTCGTCTTCAGCGATGAGAGTCGCTTCTGCCTTGGTGCCAATGATGGTCGTATGCGTGTTTGGCGCCGTGCAGGTGAGCGCCACAATCAGGACTGCATACGACCGAGGCACACAGGGCCAACACCCGGCATCATGGTGTGGGGAGCGATCTCCTACACTGGCCGTACACCACTGGTGATCGTCGAGGGGACACTGAATAATGCACGGTACATCCAAACCGTCATCGAACCCATCGTTCTACCATTCCTAGACCGGCAAGGAAACTTGCTGTTCCAACAGGACAATGCACGTCCGCATGTATCCCGTGCCACCCAACGTGCTCTAGAAGGTGTAAGTCAACTACCCTGGCCAGCAAGATCTCCGGATGTGTCCCCCATTGAGCATGTTTGGGACTGGATGAAGCGTCGTCTCACGCGGTCTGCACGTCCAGCATGAACGCTGGTCCAACTGAGGCGCCAGGTGGAAATGGCATGGCAAGCCGTTCCACAGGACTACATCCAGCATCTCTACGATCGTCTCCATGGGAGAATAGCAGCCTGCATTGCTGCGAAAGGTGGATATACACTGTACTAGTGCCGACATTGTGCATGCTCTGTTGCCTGTGTCTATGTGCCTGTGGTTCTGTCAGTGTGATCATGTGATGTATCTGACCCCAGGAATGTGTCAATAAAGTTTCCCCCTTCCTGGGACAATGAATTCACGGTGTTCTTAATTTCCAGGAGTGTATTTTCATAAAAACTTTCATCCCCCATTTCACCCCCATAGGGGTTCAATTTCCAAAAACAGTGAAACACGTGTTTTTTTTTATTTCGAACTGAGAAGCCAAATTTAAATTTTCGTAGATTTAGTTTTCAAAATGCTTTTACAATAAAATATTTTCCTAAAAATCTCATCCCTATTTCACTCCCTTAGATGTTCAATTTTCAAAAACACTCAAACGCATTTCTTTTATATTTGCAACCAAGAAGTCAAAAACCAATGTTCATAGATATATCTATAAAAACATTAGTTGTTCTTTAATAATTACATATATTTTTAAAAAAAGCTTTCACCACTATCTCACTCTCACAGGGTTAAAATTCCAAAAAAGCTGAACCACGTATTTATTTATTTCTGGCCGAGAAACAAAATACCAATTTTCGTGGTTCTGGCATCAAAATTGACTTGTTGTTGTTGTGGTCTTTAGTCCTGAGACTGGTTTGATGCAGCTCTCCATGCTACTCTATCCTGTGCAAGCTTCTTCATCTCTTAATACCTACTGCAACCTACATCCTTCTGAATCTGCTTAGTATATTCATCTCTTGGTCTCCCTCTACGATTTTTACCCTCCACGCTGCCCTTCAGTACTAAAGTTGTGATCCCTTGATGCCTCAGAACATGTCCTACCAACCGATCCCTTCTTCTAGTCAAGTTGTGCAACAAACTCCTCTTCTCCCCAATTCTATTCAATACCTCCTCATTAGTTATGTGATCTACCCATCTAATCTTCAGCATCCTTCTGTAGCACCACATTTCGAAAGCTTCTATTCTATTCTTGTCCATACTATTTATCGTCCATGTTTCACTTCCATACATGGCTACACTCCATACAAATACTTTCAGAAACGACTTCCTGACACTTAAATCTATACTCGATGTTAACAAATTTCTATTCTTCAGAAACGCTTTCCTTGCCATTGCCAGTCTGCATTTGATATCCTCTCTACTTCGACCATCATCAGTTATTTTGCTCCCCAAATAGCAAAACTCCTTTATTATTTTAAGTATCTCATTTCCTAATCTAATTCCCTCAGCATCACCAGACATAATTCTACTACATTCCATTATCCTCGTTTTGCTTTTGTTGATGTTCATCTTATACCCTCTTTTCAAGTCACTGTCTATTCCGTTCAACTGCTCTTCCAAGTCCTTTGCTGTCTCTGACAGAATTACAATGTCATCGGCGAACCTCAAAGTTTTTATTTCTTCTCCATGGATTTTAATACCTACTCCGAACTTTTCTTTTGTTTCCTTGACTGCTTGCACAATGTACAGATTGAATAGCATCGGGGAGAGGCTACAACCCTGTCTCACTCCCTTCCCAACCACTGCTTCCCTTTCGTGTCCCTCGACTCTTATAACTGTCGTCTTGTTTCTGTACAAATTGTAAATAGCCTTTCGCTCCCTGTATTTTACCCCTGCCACCTTCAGAATTTGAAAGAGAGTATTCCAGTCAACGTTGTCAAAAGCTTTCTCTAAGTCTACAAATGCAAGAGACATAGGTTTTACGTTTCCTTAATCTTTCTTCTAAGATAATTCGTAGGGTCAGTATTGCCTCACGTGTTCCAACATTTCTACGGAATCCAAACTGATCTTCCCCGAGGTCGGCTTCTACCAGTTTTTCCATTCGTCTGTAAAGAATTCGCGTTAATATTTTGCAGCTGTGACTTATTAAACTGATAGTTCGGTAATTTTCACATCTGTCAACACCAGCTTTCTTTGGGATTGGAATTATTATTGTGGTGTCACCGCCAGACACCTCACTTGCTAGGTGGTAGCTTAAATCGGCCGCGGTCCATTAGTACATGTCGGACCCGCGTGTCGCCACTGTCGGGATCGCAGACCGAGCGCCACCACAAGGCAGGTCTCGAGAGACGTACTAGCACTCGCCCCAGTTGTACGACGACGTTGCTAGCGACTACACTGACGAAGCCTTTCTCTCATTTGCCGAGAGACAGTTAGAATAGCCTTCAGCTAAGTCCATGGCTACGAGCTAGCAAGGCGCCATTAGTTACTTCATGAATCTAAAGAGTCTCACTTGTATCATCAAGAATGCTGTATACCAAAGGACGATATAAAAGTTAAGTGTTCTAGTAGCTACGTTCTTTTCTTTATCACATTCTTTACGAATCCTGTTCCAGACTTCGCGCCAGTCGGCGTGTGTGTACGTGTGCCCTTTCGGCTACCCGTCACTGTGGGCTGGCTGCCTTGTCAGTCCACTACAATTATATTCTTCTTGAAGTCTGAGGGTATTTCACCTGTCTCATACATCTTGCTCACCAGATGGTAGAGTTTTGTCAGGACTGGCTCTCCCAAGGCTGTCAGTAGTTCCAATGGAATGTTGTCTACTCACGGGGCCTTGTTTTAACTCAGGTCTTTCAGTGCTCTATCAAACTCTTAACGCAGTATCCTATCTCCCATTTCCTCTTCATCTACCTCCTCTTCCATTTCCATAATATTGTCCTCAAGAACATCGCCCCTGTATAGACCCTCTATATACTCCCTCCACCTTTCTGCTTTCCCTTCTTTGCTTAGAACTGGGTTTCCATCTGAGCTCTTGATATTCATGCAAGTGGTTCTCTTTTCTCCAAAGGTCTCTTTAACTTTCCTGTAGGCAGTAACTATCTTACCCCTCGTGAGATAAGCCTCTACATCCTTACATTTGTCCTCTATCCATCATCTGCTTAGCCATTTTGCACTTCCTGTCGATCTCATTTTTGAGACGTTTGTATTCCTTTTTGCCTGCTTCACTTACTGCATTTTTGTATTTTCTCCTTTCGTCAATTAAATTCAGTATTTCTTCTGTTACCCAAGGATTTCTACTAGACCTCGTCTTTTTACCTACTTGATCCTCAGCTGCCCTCACTACTTCATCTCTCAAAGCTACCCATTCTTCTTCTACTGTATTTCTTTCCCCCATTCCTGTCAATTGTTCCCTTATGCTCTCACTGGAACTCTCTACAATCTCCGGCTCTTTCAGTATATCCAGGTCCCATCTCCTTAAATTCCCACCTTTTTGCAGTTTATTCAGTTTTAATCTACAGGTCATAACCAATAGATTGTGGTCAGAGTCCACATCTGCCCCTGGAAATGTCTTACAATTTAAAATCTGGTTCCTAAATCTCTGTCTTACCATTATATAATCTATCTGACACTTCTAGTATCTCCAGGATTCTTCCATGTATAAAACCTTCTTTCATGATTCTTGAACCAAGTGTTAGCTATGATTAAGTTATTCTCTGTGCGAAATTCTACCTGGCGGCTTCCTCCTTCATTTCGTAGCCCCAATCCATATTCACCTATTGCGTTTCCTTCTCTTCCTTTTCCTACTGTCGAATTCCAGTCACCCATGACTATTAAATTTTCGTCTCCCTTCACTACCTGAATAATTTCTTTTATCTCATCATACATTTCTTCAATTTCTTCATCATCTGCAGAGCTAGTTGGCATATAAACTTGTACTACTGTAGAAGGCGTGGGCCTCGTGCCTATCTTGGCCACAATAATGCGTTCACTATGCTGTTTGTAGTAGCTTACCTGCACTCCTATTTTTATTCATTATTAAACCTACTCCTGTATTACCCCTATTTGATTTTGTATTTATAACCCTGTATTGACCTGACCAAAAGTCTTGTTTCTCCTGCCACCGAACGTCACTAATTCCCACTATATCTAACTTTAACCTATCCATTTCCCTTTTTAAATTTTCTAACCTACCTGCCCGATTAAGGGATCTGACATTCCACGCTCCTATCCGCAGAACGCGTTTTCTTTCTCCTGATAACGACGTCCTCTTGAGTAGTCCCCGCCCGGAGATCCGAATGGGGGACTATTTTACCTCCGGAATATTTATCCAAAAGGACGCCGTCATCATTTAATCATACAGTAAAGCGGGAAAAATTACGGCTCTAGTTTCCCCTTGCTTTCAGCCGTTCGCAGTACCACAACAGCAAGGCCCTTTTGGTTAGTGTTACAGGGCCAGATCAGTCAATCATCCAGACTGTTACCCCTGCAACTACTGAAAAGGCTGCTGCTCCTCTTCAGGAACCACACGTTTGTCTGGCCTCTCAACAGATACCCCTCCGTTGTGGTTGCACCTACGGTACGGCTATCTGTATCATTGAGGCACGCAAGCCACCAACGGCAAGTTGGTTCATGGGGGAAAAATAATTGACTTAATAGCGATATTTTGAAAAAAAAAAATAACCCTTCGTCCCCTTAGGGTTGGATATTCAAGAAATACCTTTTTAAACGACACCTACAGTTTAATACTCACACCTTCTCCAAATTTGTAGTTTCTATACTTAGCAGTTTGGGCTGGGTGATGATTAGTCAGTCAGTCAGGTCATTGTCTTTTATACATGTAGATTTGTATTAGGTTTTTTCATGACTGTTCTTAGTGTGGGGATGTGAATGTAAATTACGGAGAAAATTATTGGCTAACTCTGGTCATTTAGGATGTCATTTGGGGATGCACATATCTGAGAATAAATTTCACTTTCTGAGGTAGGTTTATTCTTCTTTCCGTGTTGGCCAGGTGGAGTATTTGTGACCGCCGGTCAGTCCTTGATATTCATCGTCAGCTACATGTAAGGCAAATGCTGATTTGCTCAAGTTTCTTAGGCGAAGAGCATCAATGTGTTTCCGTTAACGTATGTTGAAACAGAAATAACCTTCCGAAGCCAACAAAGATGTCCGTCGGCAATATGCCGGATATATCACTGTTTATGAGCAATGTAAAAATGAAAAAGGGTTTGTGCCACAATTATAAAAGCGAAATTTGAAACAAGAACAGCCAGAGTAGAAAGTTAGTACAATAACGATAAATAAGTAGTAAACGTACAACACGTGAAAAACAGAAGCCAAAAAAAATTATTATTTTACACAGGCGAACCGCAGCATCCAAATTGCAGTCGATGTTTTAACGATATACTAACTCAAGGCTGAAATATGCATACCCCAACTAAAGCGGGGTGAAAGCCGCAAATGCGCATTGGCATACATAAAAATACATAAAAAGTGGCTGCTTGCTGTATTTCTTAAAATAATATAGTCAATAGGCGTGGAGCTCAACAACCAATAAAATGATAGTTTATTGAGTCTATCTCGATTCTCTACGACATCCGATTAGCATGATGAATGCTTTGCAAGCAAATACACTCCTGGAAATGGAAAAAAGAACACATTGACACCGGTGTGTCAGACCCACCATACTTGCTCCGGACACTGCGAGAGGGCTGTACAAGCAATGATCACACGCACGGCACAGCGGACACACCAGGAACCGCGGTGTTGGCCGTCGAATGGCGCTAGCTGCGCAGCATTTGTGCACCGCCGCCGTCAGTGTCAGCCAGTTTGCTGTGGCATACGGAGCTCCATCGCAGTCTTTAACACTGGTAGCATGCCGCGACAGCGTGGACGTGAACCGTATGTGCAGTTGACGGACTTTGAGCGAGGGCGTATAGTGGGCATGCGGGAGGCCGGGTGGACGTACCGCCGAATTGCTCAACACGTGGGGCGTGAGGTCTCCACAGTACATCGATGTTGTCGCCAGTGGTCGGCGGAAGGTGCACGTGCCCGTCGACCTGGGACCGGACCGCAGCGACGCACGGATGCATGCCAAGACCGTAGGATCCTACGCAGTGCCGTAGGGGACCGCACCGCCACTTCCCAGCAAATTAGGGACACTGTTGCTCCTGGGGTATCGGCGAGGACAATTCGCAACCGTCTCCATGAAGCTGGGCTACGGTCCCGCACACCGTTAGGCCGTCTTCCGCTCACGCCCCAACATCGTGCAGCCCGCCTCCAGTGGTGTCGCGACAGGCGTGAATGGAGGGACGAATGGAGACGTGTCGTCTTCAGCGATGAGAGTCGCTTCTGCCTTGGTGCCAATGATGGTCGTATGCGTGTTTGGCGCCGTGCAGGTGAGCGCCACAATCAGGACTACCTACGACCGAGGCACACAGGGCCAACACCCGGCATCATGGTGTGGGGAGCGATCTCCTACACTGGCCGTACACCACTGGTGATCGTCGAGGGGACACTGAATAGTGCACGGTACATCCAAACCGTCATCGAACCCATCGTTCTACCATTCCTAGACCGGCAAGGGAACTTGCTGTTCCAACAGGACAATGCACGTCCGCATGTATCCCGTGCCACCCAACGTGCTCTAGAAGGTGTAAGTCAACTACCCTGGCCAGCATGATCTCCGGATCTGTCCCCCACTGAGCATGTTTGGGACTGGATGAAGCGTCGTCTCACGCGGTCTGCACGTCCAGCACGAACGCTGGTCCAACTGAGGCGCCAGGTGGAAATGGCATGGCAAGCCGTTCCACAGGACTACATCCAGCATCTCTACGATCGTCTCCATGGGAGAATAGCAGCCTGCATTGCTGCGAAAGGTGGATATACACTGTACTAGTGCCGACATTGTGCATGCTCTGTTGCCTGTGTCTATGTGCCTGTGGTTCTGTCAGTGTGATCATGTGATGTATCTGACCCCAGGAATGTGTCAAAGTTTCCCCTTCCTGGGACAATGAATTCACGGTGTTCTTATTTCAATTTCCAGGAGTGTAGTTGCATAATGACTATTGACAGTTTTGGGAATTGCAACATGACATCAGGTTTCATGCACTATAATCAGCTAGATCACATCTGCTTCAGTAATGTTACAATTATGCTACGCATTCACCTACATACACGCAAACACACTAACATTTCGGTCATCTGGATGTTGTCAAATGCTTCAAATGGCTCTGAGCACTATGGAACTTAACATCTGAGGCCATAAGTCCCCTAGAACTTAGAACTACTTAAACCTAGCTAACCTAAGGACATCACACACATCCATGCCCGAGGCAGGATTCGAATCTGCGACCGTAGCGGTCGCGTTGTTCCAGACTGAAGCGCCTAGACCCGCACGGTCAGATGCTGTCAACTTTCCGTCGTAAATGTTATGTACACATTGTAATATTTGTGACACACACAAAGACACACACGCACACACACACATGTGCGCGAGCGCGCGCACGTGTTCGCGCACGCACACACGCACGCACGTATTGTTGACATTAGCTATCTATGCACTAGTTTCATAATTCCAGTGGTCATGAAAAGCCTCGATATTGGCCTAGATGTTCCTAATATACACACATAAAAAAGTTTTTATCACCCCTGTTTCCAGAACTCCTGAAGATACATGTTGACTGTGGACATTGTATCACAGACACAGACCCTTTGACTATTCAGGTGTCACTAAACCTGCCCAAAGATATAAACAACCACGCATGAGCAGCGCCTATTAGACGGAGGGGGTCCGATAGCCGATCAGTTCCAGTCATACCACCAAGAAGGAGGTACATGGCAAGTGTTGTCTGTAGTTCAACGATGCCTAGACGGTCGGTACCGCGTTCGATCGCGTAAGGATTGTTACTTTGTGCCACGAAGGGATCTCAACAAGGGAAGTGTCCAGGCGTCTCGAAGTGAACCAAAGCGATGTTGTTCGGACATGGAGGAGATACAGAGAGACAGGAACGGTCCATGACATGCCTCATTCAAGCCGCCCAAGGGCTACTTATTGCAGTGGAAGACCGCTACCTACGGATTATGGGTCGGAGGAATCCTGACAGCAGCGCCACCATGTTGAATAATGGCTTTCGTGCAGCCACCGGACGTAGTGTTACGACTCAAACTGTGCGAAATAG
Organism: Schistocerca nitens; assembly: GCF_023898315.1. Taxonomy (NCBI): domain Eukaryota; kingdom Metazoa; phylum Arthropoda; class Insecta; order Orthoptera; family Acrididae; genus Schistocerca; species Schistocerca nitens. Next base: position 453,898,263 of record NC_064614.1, read on the forward strand.
GCTGCATGATTGGCAACTTCACTCCTGACGTCCACGACGAGGTCCATCTTTGCAACCACGACACCATGCAGAGCGGTGCAGATGGGCTCAACAACATGCCGAATGGACCGCTCAGGACTGGCTTCACATTCTCTTCACCGATGACTGTCGTAAATTCCTTCTACCAGACAATCGTATGGAGGCAATCCGGTCAGGCTGAACGCCTTAGACACACTATCCAGCGAGTACAGCAAGGTGGAGGTTCCCTGCCGTTTTGTGATGGCGTTATGTGTAGCTGACGTACGCCGCTAGTGGTCAAGGAAGGCGCCTTAACTGCTGTACGATACGCGAATGCCATCCTCCGACCGATAGTGCAACCATATCGGCAGCATGTTGGCAAGGCATTTGTCTTCATGGACGACAATTCGCGCCCCCATCTCGCTCATCTTGTGAATGATTTCCTTCAGGATAACGACATCGCTCGACTAGAGAGGCCAACATATTCTGCAGACATGAACCCTATCGAACACGCCTGGGATTGATTGAAAAGGGCTGTATGGAGGACGTGACCCACCAACCACTGAGAGATCTACACCGAATCGCCTTTGAGGAGTGACACAATCTGGACCAATAGTGCCTTGATGAACTTGTGGATAGTATGACACGACGAATACAGGCATGTTACTTGGTATCAGAGGTACCTGTGTGTACAGCATTCTAGACCACCATCCCTGAAGGTCTCGCTGTATGGTGGTACAACATGCAGTTTGTGATTTTCATGAGCAATAAAAAGGGCGCAAATGATGTTTATGTTGATCTCTATTCCAGTTTTCTGTACAGGTTCAGGAACTCTCGGAGCCAGCCGTTGTGGCCGAGTGGTCCTAGGCGCTTCAGTCCGGAACCGCGCTGCTGCTACAGTCGCAATTTCCAGTCCTGCCTAGGGCTTGGATGTGTGTGATATCCTTTTAGGTTTAAGTAGTTCTAAGTCCAGGGGACTGCTGATATCACATGTTAAGTCCCATAGTGCTTAGAGCGATTTGAACCATTTTTTTTGAACTCTCGGAGCCGATATGAGGCAAAACTTTTTTGATGTGTGTTATATCTGGAGTATTTCGACGTGAAAGTATCTACCTAAAATCATGTCATGCTCCTCGGATAACTGTAATCCGATTTTAGATAGTGTCTATTATACGGTTATCCTCCTACTAAAAATGCCTTTTTGGCAGACGTAACCCAGTAAGTGGTAAGCTATAGTAATGATACAAGAATGAAATTTTCACTCTGCAGCGGAGTGTGCGCTGATATGAAACTTCCTGGCAGATCACAACTGTGTGCCGAACCGAGATTCAAACTGGTGACCTTTGCCTTATGCGTTCAATTTCTTTAGCTATCCAAGCACGATTCATGAGCTCTCCTCAGAGACTAACTTCCGCCAATACCTCGTCTCCTACTTTCCAAACGTCACAGAAGCTCTCCTGCGAAACTTGCAGAACGAACACTCCTGGAAGAAAGGATATTGTGGAGGCTGGGGGATGTTTCCAGAGTGAAATGTTCACTGTGCTCTGGCTAGCTCAGTTGGTAGAGCACTTGCCCTCGAAAGGCAAAGGTCCCGAGTTCGAGTCTCGGTCCGGCACACAGTTTCGATCTGCCAGGAAGTTTCAGTAGTAATGATACTCTACACCGTGATTCATTCCCCGATCACAGATAAGCCCAGATGAATTTCTCAAATAGCATAACTCTGCAGATGTTTGACAACATGGAAACATGGAAAAATCTCAGGTTGGCTGTGACAAACTGATTTTTAGATTTTTTTAAGCACTTACTGTTCGACTTAGTCCCGGTTTAGGTCATAGAACTTTTTCAAATGGTTATCTAGTCAACATATCCTCTCTCTGATTCGTCTGCTTAATGCCCATAACTTCACTGAAATCACCCTTTCAGACCCCTTGGGTACTATTGTGTATATTAACTTTTATTGTGTCTTAGCTGAAACAAAATAATTTTTTCCCAGCGGAAACATGTGGTATAGATTTGTAAATGTTCAACCTTTTCATCATGTGCAAGTGCTGGCAACTGTTGGGCATCACTATGAAAATACCACAGAGTCTATGTAGCAGTGCGCAGCAGCTTGTGATCAGCAGGATATCTGCATGTGGTTGCTTCAATGTATTCTATCGTGTAATTACATATTATTATTGTTATTGTGCATCGTAATTACTCAGTGATCATTTTAATACGAACTACAGTAGAGAATATTTCGTAATTACTTATTGTAGCCCATAAAATGAAGCCATGGGTACAAAGTACGTTTTGAAAACGGGTACATATTTTTCTACAAATCTTGCATCATTAAAAAATCACCTAGGAGCGTTACCACATAAATAAAAATTTTCCTTCCTACAGAAAAAAAATCAGGTTTGAAAGCGTTAAATGTGGATAGTGAAACTAAAGACTTGACGATCTAGTGGATAGTGTATGTATTCCGGAAATCCGTCCTCGATATACCACTTCTCACTGCTAAAGCAGCATCTTGAGCAGGTGTTTTTCCCTGAAGTATGATAGATTTTTCTCTTCTGCAATGCTGCCCTATTCTCACGTAGTTTCTTACCCAGTTGATGGACACGGCGTAGGCTACATAATGTTAGCCAGTTCTGTTCTACGCTTCACAAGGCAATCAACAAAAATCAAGTATCGTAGAATAAACTAAGAGTAACCTTTCCAACAGATGGAAACGATTTCGTTTTTTGTGATGCTGAGGTACTGACTCAAATTTAATATTTTTATTTTTTTAAATTTTTGTTTCCAACGTGAAGCGGTGATACGACGTTTTACGCACAGGGCGTCATCTATTTCATACAATTTTAATAGGCACTCGTCCAGTATTATTTTATGCACTTCCTCGCTGTTTTTATCTGTGAATTCAATTTTGGGATATCCCTCACGTTGATAATTTCTTTGCCGGCCGGAGTGGCCAAGCGGTTCTAGGCGCTACAGTCCGGAACCGCGCGACCGATCCGGTCGCAGGTTCGAATCCTGCCTCGGGCATGGATGTGTGTGATGTCCTTAGGTTAGTTACGTTTAAGTAGTTCTAAGTTCTAGGGGACTTTTGACCTCAGCAGTTGAGTCCCATAGTGCTCAGAGCCATTTGAACCATTTTTTTTTTTATAATTTCTTTAAAGAAGTATGAGTACGTTTGGTTTCTCTCACCCAGTTGTTAACTGTAATAATTCATGTTTCAGTGGTTATTTGCACGATTTCTGTCGAAATGAGTAGACTGAGGAAGTTGCAATTGAAGGACCAGGGTGATACAAGCTAAATTAAACCTTGGAAGTCTTGGACGTCATTCGGTAATAATATCCTCTGCTCTATGCGAGAAATGGTCCGCGTGCAGGATCTGAATCACTTGCACTTTTCTCGTTTTTTACTCACCTCACACTAAATTGTAAAAGAAATATATGACGACTATACCTGCCCCCCCATCCCCATTTTTGCCTAGTTAATTCGACTTTGAAAAACGTATTTTTTTGCTAGTACTGACGCCGCTTTATAGCATTGTACATTCCGGCGACTGAATAAAACTACGCCACTAAGGTGGGCAGCATTTGAAAATGATGTTACCACTTTTCCCGATTTTCAGAGTTAATTGACAAAGCCTCAACAAGGAAATGTATAACGTTATCTTTGTGGTGTGTAGTTGTTTTTAAAACTGATCGTGACGTAACGATTTCCAAGTTACCAATTTGATTAATTTTGTATACGAACCTAAATTTTTGCTGAGTTGTATCACAGATTGTCATTTTCGTTTGTTACTTATCTTATTTCTCCCATGAGTACTTTAACCTGTCACTAGGGCATAATCAATATAAAATATTACGTTGCAATAAGCTCCTTGTAAACATTCAACATAATAGTAACAGAACCAAGGATTTAATGACGGCGTGGCATTTCAGTTTATCCGTGTGAATGTAACACTCACAACATGAAATTTTTTAATAAGTCACATGATCAGAAGGAAAGCACACATCATGTTTACAGTTATGTCACTGAGCAACAAATACTAACTCAACAGAAACATAATCTCATTTCTACAAACGCCGTCAATGTGCCACCTTGACCTCACAGGTTCCGCACTGCTTTTGTCTGGAAAAGCCTTGTCCTTTACGGCAACAGCCTGATACCACCATCAGTGTTCGGTTATTGAGAACATAATTCGTTACAGAATCAAACTTCCATGTATAAAGCAGTTGCATACTTCTGATTACTTTGCAAATGAGTTAATGTTTTAAATATTTGACTTTTAGCACGTTAGTGGAAAAAGTTTAGAAAAGGTCTGAAATTGTGTTTAGATATTGTTGGACGTTGCTAAGTGCTCTCATTATCAAACACTGGATAAATATAGTTTGGGTAATTTGTGTTTCGTTTTCAAAAAAAAAAAAAAATGGTTAAAATGGCTCTGAGCACTATGGGGCTTAACATCTATGGCGATGTCCCCTAGAACTTAGAACTACTTAAACCTAACTAATCTACGGACATCACACACATCCATGCCCGAGGCAGGATTCGAACCTGCGACCGTAGCAGTCGCGCGGTTCCGGACTGAGCGCCTAGAACCGCGAGACCACCACGGCCGGCTTTCGTTTTCAGCGAAGGCTAATTTTCCAGGCACTTCAATGTTTACTAGGGCACACTATGTGATCACAAGTATCCGGACACCCCCAAAACCGTACGTTTTTCATATTAGGTGGATTTTGCTGCCACCTGCTGCTAGGTACTCCGTATAAGCGCCGTCAGTAGTCATTAGACATCGTGAGAGAGCAGAATGGGGCGCTCCGCGGAACTCACGGACTTCGAACGTGGTTAGGTGATGGGTGTCAGTTGTGCCATACGTCTGTACGCGGGATCTCCGCACTCCTAAACATCCCTAGGTCCACTGTTTCCGATGTGATAGAGAAGTGGGAACATGAGGCACGTGCAGCACAAAAGCGTACAGGCCAACCTCGTCTGTTGACTGACAGAGACCGCCGACAGTTGAAGAGGGTCGTAATGTGTAGTAGGCGGACATCTATACAGACCACCACACAGGATTTCCAAACTGAACCAGGATACACTTCAAGTACTATGACAGGCTGGAGGTGAGAAAACTTGGATTTAATGGTCGAGGGGCTGCTCACAAGCCACACATCACGCCGGTAAATGCCAAACGACTTTTCGCTTGGTGCAAGGAGGGTAAACATTGGACGATTGAACAGTGGAAAAACGTTTTGTAGAGTGACGAATCACGGTACACAATGTAGTTATCCGATGGCAGGATGTGGATATGGCGATTGCCCGGTGAACGTCAGCTACCAGCGTGTGTAGTGCCAACAGTAAAATTCGGAGGCGGTTGTGTTATGGTGTGGTCGTGTTTTTCATGGAGGGGTCTTGCACCCCTTGTTGTTTTTCGTGGCACTATCACAGCACAGGCCTACGTTGATGTTTTAAGAACCATCTTCTTTCCCACTATTGCCGAGCGTTTCGGAGATGGCGATTGCATCTTTCAATTGATCGAGCACCTGTTCATAACTCATATTGCACTGCCTGTGGTGGAGTGATTACACAGTAATAACATCCTTGTAATGGACTGACCTGCACAGAGTCATGACCTGAATCCTATAGAACACCTTTGAGATATTTTGGGACGCCGATTTCGTGCCAGGCCTCACCGGCCGACATCGATACCTCTCCTCAGTGCAGCACCCCATGAAGAAACCTTCCAGCATCTGATTGAACGTATCCCTCCAAGAGTGGAAGCTGTAATCAATGCTAAGGATGGGCCAACACCATTCTGAAATCCAGCATTACCGATGGAGGGCGCCACCAACTCGTAGGTCATTTTCAGCGAGGTGTTCGGATGATTTTGGTCACATAGTGTATATCTCTGAAGTGGTTGCCGTACAGTGATATAATTTTGCAGGTAAATTCAATGATATAAGTGGACACTATGTGCAAAATGTGTTGAGAAGCCGTGCGGAGTGCCCACACTTTGAGGCGCCATGTCACGGACTGCGCGGCCCCTCCCGCCGGAGGTTCGAGTCCTCCCTCGGGCATGGTCGTGTGTGTTGTTCTTAGCATAAGTTAGTTTAAATAGTGTGTAAAACTAGGTACCGATGACCTCAACAGTTTGGTCCCTTAGGGATTCACAGACATTTGAACATTCGTGTTTGGAATAGGGTTGGTACTAAAGAAGTAATAAATTAAAAAGTCATGCCTGATGCTGCAATTTTACTGCACGTCCAGCAAAAATCCTGTAAGCAATAAACTTCGTTCCTTCTGCCATTTTGTGGGGGTTGTTAACGAGAAAAAAGTTTCATAACGGTTGAAACTATGTGTTAAGTTTTTTGGAATTCACTTAGTGCTCTCACTCTCAGATGCTCCATGTATGTAGTCCCGGTATCTGGGTACTATGAGAGACGCTTCCTCAAGACATACACGCAGTTTCGAACTCTAATACTTTTCTTACTATGTTGAGCCTTAAACTATACCTCTTAAGGAGTAGTTTATGATAGCATTCTTTCTCATCGTATTCTACAGTGAAGCACCAAAGAAACAGATATACGCATGTGTATTCAAATGCAGAGATATGTAAACAGGCAGAATACGGCACTGCGGTCGGCAATGTCTATATAAGACACCATCTGTCTCGCGCAATTGCTAAATCGGCTACTGCTGCTACAATGGCAGGTAATCAAGATTTAGGTGTTATAGTCCCCGAGGTAGCGATTAAGTGGGGATTTTCCCGTACGGCCATTTCAGCAGTGTACCGTGAATATCAGGAATCCGATAAAACATCAAATCTCCGACATTGCTGCGGCCAGAACAAGATCCTACAAGAACAGGACCAACGACGACTGGAGAGAATCGTTCAACGTGATAGAAGTACAACCTTTCCGCAAATTGCTGCAGATTTCAATGCTGGGCCATCAACAGGTGTCAGCGTGCGAACCATTCAACGAAACATCATAGATATGGGCTTTCTGAGCCGAAGGCCTACTCCAGTGCCCTTGATGACTGCATGACACGCCTCGTCTGGGCTCGTCAACACCGACATTGGGCTGTTGATGAATGGAAACATTTTGTCTGGTAGGACGAGTCTTGTTTCAAATTGTAACGAACAGATGGGCGTTTGCGAGTAAAGCTCATGAATCCATGCACTCTGAATGTCAGCAGGGGACAGTTCAGGCTGGTGGAGGCTCTGTAATGGTGTGGGTCGTGTGCAGTTGGAGTGATATGGAAACCCTGATAGGTCTAGATACGACTCTGACAGGTGACACGTACGTAAGCATCCTGTCTGATCACCTGCATCCATTTGTGTCCATTGTGCATTCCGACGGACTTGCACACCCCACACATCCAGAACTGCTACAGAGTGGCTCCAGGAACACTCTTCTGAGTTTGAACACTTTCGCTGGCCACCAAATTCCCCAGTCAATAACATTATTGAGCGTATCTGGGATGTCTTGCAACGCGCTGTTCAGAAGAATCTCCATTCCCTCGTACTGTTATGGAATTATGTACAGTCCTGTAGGATTCATGATATCAGCCCCTCCAGCAGTACTTCAGGCATTAGTCGAGTCCATGCCACGTCGTGTTGCGGTACTTCTGCGTGCTCGCGGAGGCCCTAGACGATGTTAGGCAGGTATACCAGTTTCTTTGGATCTTCAGTGTGTGGACAGTGTCAGCATGCCGCGGTAAATGAAGACCTATTAGATTTCTTCGCTGACTCATTCTTTCCCCGTTCTTCAACACTGCGTCTTGCGTCAGACAGTCCTGTTCACCCAAGTCCACAGTACTGCTCACATTTTAGGTCATTTGTTTATTGCTGGGTGTGTACCGTGAGACCGCTCCACCAAATGGACCGAAGTTTGACATCAGATATTTTTGGAAAATTTATTTTGTTTGGATAACGTATTTGCATTCGCACAGTTGTCTGATATTTCATACGATCATTAGTTGTAGTCTGAATGTTGATGCATGCTCGTTAGCGGAAATAACTACAGCTCACAAATATATCTGTAAAAATGTCTTTCGAGAATTAGACTCGGTTTCAAGCCCGCGAAATTTTATAACCTACGCAAGTATAAATAAACATCGTTCTGTTTAACGTTTACCTAACGCTTTAATGTTGCTTAAGGTTTGTGTCGGATGGCGTCACTAAATCTCAAACGCTTTGGGCAAGGACTTCGAAGCCACAAACAGTTGTCAAAAATCCCTTGGATCCTGGGGAGTATTGTAGTGCCCCCAGAATTTTACGAAAGTCTGGAGACACTTGTGTTCCAGGCGTTTCGAACACGCGTTATTTTAAAGCAGGGCGTAAGGATGAGCATTGGATACTGCACCCATTTATTGTTTGTGCAGGCGAAACTGGAAGGGAAATAGTTCATCGGCGCTGGCAAGTGTTCAGCGCGACCTGCGAAGAATAAACACATACGGCCCGGAAGCTCCGTGGCTGGCTGCAAAGAGTAATGTAGCTTTGTATTGTTGAAAAACAAATGGAGTGACTCGAGATAGTAACTATTTTAGTAGACGTTAAACTGCTGTTGAGAGTACGTGGACTGGACGTGGATAGTGGCTCAAATGGCTCTGAGCACTATGGGACTTAACATCTTAGGTCATCAGTCCCCTAGAACTTAGAACTAGTTAAACCTAACTAACCTAAGGACATCACACACATCCATGCCCGAGGCAGGATTCGAACCTGCGACCGTAGCAGTCCCGCAGTTCCGGACTGCAGCGCCTAGAACCGCACGGCCACCGCGGCCGGCAAGGACGTGGATAGTGAGCCACGATTAAAGCTTATGTATTAATTGTGTTCAAAAATGTGTAATTAACTGATCTTGGGTGCCCGGTAATGTGTGGGCATACATCATAAAGTTTAGTTGTTTTTTTGTACAAAGTGGAAATAAATATGTTCTGGTGCATTGAATGATATTCCACGAGTAGCGTATTTTTAAATAAGTAGAAAGAGAGAGAGCGAGAGAGTGAAAATATCCCCTTCCTAGCAGTGAAATCTTCGGAGAAGCGTCCGGTGCTAGCAGAAGACATCGGCGCTGCAAGAAAGCACAACCAGCATTCTTCAACAAGTAAGTCCACGAAAACGATTAACATTACACCGGGCCACGGCACTATGATGTCGTGGTTCACGTCCTCCGCACTTTAATCTGACACCTCTGTTCATCTTTTCTCTTTAGATAGGGGAGACTCGACAGAAAACCAAAACCAATAATAACATTTCAGAAATACGCTATCAGAAGAAAAGTATCCGGACAGCACTTAGTGAACGTTAATATTGGGTAAGTCCAGACTTCGCCTTTATGACAGCGTGGGCTCTGTTGGGGACATTTTCAATGAGCTGTCTAAATGTTTGTGGAGCAATGACAGTCCAGTCTTCCTCAAGATCCGAAACCAAAGAAAGTAGCGACGTTGAACGATAGGTCTGGAGCGGTTTCGACGTTCTAACTCATCCCAAAGGTGTTCCACTGGGCTCAGATGTGGACTCTGGACAGGCCGGTCCACTTCAGGAATGTCATTGTCCACAAACCATTGCCTCACAGATGCTGCTTTTGACGGGATGTATGGTCACAGTGATACAATTAATCATCGTCTCCGAACTGTTGCTGCACTCTACGCAGTACACAGTGCTGTAAAATGTGTTCATATCTTTCCGCATTCAGCGCTTTCTTAAGCGCAATAAAAGGATCTCCAGGCATTCGTCAAACCCAATCTTTTTCGCCGAGTTGACACGGGGTGCAACATGGTTGATCACTTCCAATCATCCACCGTCCAGTGCCGTCTCTCCTCACACCACCTCAAACGAGCTTAGTTTTGACTACAGAAATGTGTGACTAATGAGGAGCTTTTCGACCACTGTTCCCCATTATTTTTAACTTCTTGCGCACAGTCATTGTGTTAAACGGACTGTTGGTAGCACTCTGAAACCCACGAGTGATTCCTTCCACTGATTTCATGCCATTTTTGCATCCAGTCTACGCAAGGTTCTAAGGTCCAAGAACCTTCAACATCGCAGCGCGTCAGCAATCGTTGGTTAATATATTAAAAAACTAGAAACCCGCATCGATTGCGAAAAAAGCACCTAGTGTTAACCTAGGTTTCGGCGTAGATAACTACACCTTCTTCAGAACAATAAAACCGACAAGTACTTGTGGGTTTTATTGTTCTGAAGAAGGTGTAGTTATCTACGCCTAAACCTAGGTTAACACTAGGTGCTTTTTTCGCAATAGTTTTTTAACTAATTAATTCTAAGGTCCGCGTATATCAATCAGTACATGAGGTCTGCCTGCTCTTGGTTTGGCTGCTGTTGTTCCTCCACGTTTTCACTTCACAGTCAAGTCACTAACAGTCGACATGGGCAGTTTTAGAAGGATCGAAATATCACCGATGGATTCGTCAGATGACGTTCAGTGACTAGTCCACGTTCGAAATCACTGAGCTCTTCTGACCGACCCTTTCTGCTGTTACTTCTTTTCTTCTGACAGCACAACATTCTCTGCCTTCTTTTATACCGGCAGGTTCGTCTCTCGTTACATCTAGTAGTCGATTCCGTATGGCACAGAGGTGACAGGGTACTTTTTCGTAGGTGGTGTACATACCGACGTCATAAACAGAAGGTGAAATAAAGTATACGAGGATATTGAACAGATAATTCAGTATGTAAATGAAGATGGTAATCGAATGATAATGGGGAACTGGAACACATTAGCAGGAGGAGGAACAGAAGAGGGCTACGGGAGATCATGGACTTCGTAGTAGCAGTGAAAAAGGAGAAGGCGTAATTGAGTTCTGCTGTATATTTCGGCTAGTAAGAGCGAATACACTGTCCATAAACCACAAGAGGAGGAGGTACAGTAGGAATAAGACAGAGACACGCGATGATTCGATCTCAATTAAATTGTGATCAGACTAAAAAAAACTCCTCCCGAACAGGCCATGAAGGCCAAACGGTACCGACCGGCCGCCGTGTCATCCTCATCAGACAGAGATTCCGAAATCATATATTGGATTGTAAAGCATATACAAGAGAGGACTTAGTCTCAGATCATAATTTAGTAACGATGCAGAGTCGATTGAAGTTTAAGATAAGCATCCGTGTGTAAAGAAGTAGGATGCTGACGTCCTGAAGAATGCTGACATACGTCGGAGATTCTCTAAGGGTGCAGACACTGCGATAGTGAACCTCACATTAGGCGGTTCAGCTAAAGAGAAACGGATAGCTCTAGAAAGGGCAAACACAGATGTTCGACAGGGAAAAATAGGACCAGGGAGGTAACTGCGAAGAGATCTTGAGTTAACAGAAAAAAAACTTCAACTGATCGACGAAAGAAGGAAGTACAAAATTTTTGCGGAAAAGACAGGAATACATAATACAAGTCACTTAGAAATCAAATAAATAGGAAGTGTGGGAAAGCCAAGGTGAAATTCCTTTAGGAAAAATGTAAGGAAATAGGAATAGAAATGTTCATCGGAAGGATTGATTCATCTTATAGAAAAGTTTAAACAGCATTATAGCAAAGCTATTAACATTAAGAACACGATGGAAGTTCCACTCTTGGACGCGGAGGAGAGAGCAGATGGGTGGCAAGCGGACGTAGAAGGAGTGTACGACGAAGACTGGTCGGATGGTATGCAAGAATTGGGACTCGATATGGACGATATATCCATTATTACAGCTTCGGAAGATCTGTGATTAGGTGAGGCAGAAGAAACGATAACATTCCTTCGGAATTTCTAAAAGCATTGAGCGAAGTGGCAACCAAACGACTAATCAGTTTGGTGTGTAGAATCTAAGAGAGTGAAGGCATAGCATCCGATCTGCGGAAAAATATCATCCACACAGTCCAGACGATACCAATGGCAGGGATGTGCGATAACTATCCCGCAATCAGCCTAACAGCCCGCGCATGGAAGTTCTGACAAGAATAATAGACAGAAGAGTGGGAAAAAAACCGAGGAGCTGTTAGATGACAATCAGTTCGACTTTGGGAAAAATAAAGGCACCAGAGAAGCAGTTCTGACGTGTTTGATAATACAAAAAAGACTTAAGAGCAATCAAGACACGTTCATAGGATTTTTCGACCTAGAAAAAGTGCTCGTCAATACAAAATGGTGTGTCGGCCGGGGTGGCCGACCGGTTCTAGGTGCTACAGTCTGGAACCGCGCGACCAGGTTAGTTAGGTTTAAGTAGTTCTAAGTTCTAGGGGACTGATGACCTCAGAGGTTAAGTCCCATAGTGCTCAGAGCCATTTGAACAAAATGGTGTAAGATGTTCGACATTATAACGAAAATAGGAGCAACCTATAGAGGAAGACGATAATGTGCAATATGTACAGGAACCAAAATGGGACAATAATAATGGAAGACCAAGAACGAAGTACTGGGATTAAAAGAGGTTTAAGACATGGATGCAGGTTTTCGCTGTGACAGAAAGCAAAGAAAAGTTCAAGAGTGGGATAAAAATTCAGTGAGAAAGGATATCAATGATACGATTCACAACTGAAATTGCTATCCTCGGTGAATATGAAACATAATTACAAGACGTTTAGACTGGAGTGAACAGCCTAATGAGTACAGAATATGGATTGAGAATAAACCGAAGCAAGTCGTAAGTAATGAAGAGTATCGTAAACGAGATCAGCGATAAAATTAACACGATGATTGGTGACAACGAAGTAGACAAAGTAACGGAACTCTGTTACCTGAGATACAAAGTAACACATGACGGGCGAAGCAAGGAGGACGTAACAAGCAGATTATATAGGCAAAGAGGGCATTCCTGGCCAAAAGAAGTCTTTATTATCGGACAGCGATCTTAATTTTAAAAAGAAATGCTTGTGAATGTACGTTTGGAGCATTGTATGTTAGTGTATCATGAACTGCAGGAAAACCAAGAAAGGAGAGAAGTGAAACATTTGAGATGTGGTGCAACAGAAGAATGTTGAAAATTACGTGGACTGATAAGGTATGCAGTGAAGAGGTTCCCCGCAAATTGGCGAAGAAAGGAACATACGGTAAACACTGTCAAAAAGAAGGGACAGGATAATAGGCCGTGCATTAAGACAACAGAGAATAACTTCCATGGTACTAGCGGGAGTTGTAGAAGGTAAAAACTTTAGGGGAAAACAGACTGCAATATGTCCAACAAATACGTGAGGACATAAGATACAAGTGCTACTCTGAAATGAAGAGGTTGGCAAAGGGGAGGAATTTGTGGCGGGGTCGCATCAAACCAGTCAGAACACTGCTAACTCACAAATAAAAAATGGTTCAAATGGCTCTGAGCACTATGGGTCGTATCGTCTGAGGTCATCAGTCCCCTAGAACTTAGAACTACTTAAACATAACTAACCTAAGGACTTCACACACACATCCATGCCCGAGGCAGGATTCGAAACTGCGACCGTAGCGGTCACGCGGTTCCAGACTGACACAAATAAAAAGTGTGCGAGTGGAGGATATGAGCTATGTTATCGCAGGTGTCTCTGATTCCTGGATTGTTCATTACCTTGCCAGGAACTAATCATGAGTAGAAGAAGGAAAATATGAGTAACAGATCAGGCACCAAGGCGTTGAATCACATATTTTACAGCAACTACCAGTATTATATAGAGTAGACGTATAAATTTCAGAATATGTAATGTAGCAACGATGGAATGCAGTAGAATACAGTGTGTTTCCTGTAATCCTTATTTCTATATTTGTCTACGAGCCAAAGGTCTGAAGCTCAGTGTTAGAGACAAATTTCTTCTTTTCGGAACACTAATTATCTTTAATTTTTAATTTCTTCATCCCCTTGCTCCTACCCCTTATGTCTCTCGCTATTTCATTCTACCTATTTTACTTAGTTACGTCCGAAGCTCGTCTCGTGGACAAGTGGTTGATGTCGCTGCCTGTAGCTTGCGGATGCTACGTTAGATTCCTGGCCGGTTCAAAGACTTTCTTCACTCGGAGATTGGGTGTTTGTGTTGTCCTAATCATTTAGTCTTCACTGACGCGCAAGACGCCGAAGTGGCTCGAATAAAAAGAATCGCACCAGGCAGACGAACAACTTGTTAACTTACTTTATACTTGTTTTTATTAAAATATTCTCATTCCTAAACGCACGACTACACGTTACATACGAACTGAATCAATATATACTATTTTATGAGCAGTATGCCTTCGGATTCAGTATCTCAATAACAGATTAGAATGAAAACGATTTCCTAATTTTACACGAAAAAAAAGAAAGAAATCTCAGTCAAATACCACACCTTAAGCATTTGGCATGTACTTGCTAGTAAGTTTAAAAATGTATAGGAAACTATTAAGAAAAACTGTGATTACGGTGTACAGTTTGTTGACCATAATGTTGATGTCTCACGGAATCTCCGTGTCCTAATGAATCTATGCTCTCAAAGCATCTGTACATTTCTTGTGGCTTAAAGAGCGTTATTGTGACGTAATCATAGTCGATAAGATACCACAGATTGCTGCTCAGCGTAATCCAGTCTCCACATTGCAAGAGGCTATCGTCTATCTTGTGCTCCGACAGAGGATTAATGAGCGTTCCGCAGTTCGCAGAAAGGAGGTGTTTCCACTTGTCGGACATGCATTTACAGGACGAAAAATAAACTGGCTTTCGCAGTACGCCCAAACGGCAACTGTTCCTAAGCTGACACTTTTCCCGGCATTCAGGCGGCGCGCACTTTGAAGAAACGACTAGAATCGGGAAGAAAGACGCGGACGGCGGGAAGCACAAGTCCCACATTTAAAACAGACGGCGGACAGCAGCACCGCATTGTGCCCGGGGCCTGGGAAAAGCGAGTTATTTATGGCCGGCGCACTTTCTCCGCGCGACAAAGCAGCGGCAGGCGATGCACCCGTGGCGTCACCAACAAAGCCTGCCCGGGGACGGCAGGCGGGCTACCTCTGCAGCCAGACTTTCTCCCTGCGGCCGCCACACGTGAAATATAGGCGGGCGCACTCGCGGAAATTAGGCGTCCTTTCAGTGCTCAGAGAAGAGGTGGGCGTAGCCGTCATACTTCCTTGTCACTTTCGCTCCGCACTTCTTTTAGGCCCAAGGTCGAGCGGAAAGAAACGAGGACGTCGCCTCCGCCCCCAGGATCGTCCACTGCGCGTACTGCCTCGCTGTTTCTGGCCGGGATGCACCTGGCTGTCACAAGATACACTGAGGTGACAAAAGTTACGCGATACCACCTAATATCGTGTCGGACCTCCTTTTACCCACCGTTGTGCAGCAACTCGACGTAACATGGACCCAACAAGTCGGAAGAAAAGAATGCCGGACATTTGCCACGCCGGACATTTGCCACGCCGGACATTTGCCCCTTCGCCAGGTAGCGAACCGTCAGGTAATGGACGCCCTTCCTCGTACTCCTTCTGTCCACTTTCAAACCGCCGTCTCCACATCCTACTCGATACAACCAGTACGTAAGGGACCTTCTTCTTCGACATCTTGGCCAAATACAGAGCTTCTTTTTCGAAATCGAAATATTTATAACTTTTGAGAAAGGAAAGCAATACCGACGATGTCAGTATGTAATTAGTTCTGCCAAATATAAATACAGATCCCTCTGTCTGTACGGTAGCTTCCTTTCACGCTTACTGATTGCGATAGAAACAGTCTATCGCCATCGGAGCAACAAGAAAGGAACGATATAAAGAGAATGCGAATGTACGCTAATCATTTCTTTTTGATCACTGCATTTGTGTCTATTTTAATTACTACAACTGCATGCCCAAAAGACGATAAGGAAAGAAGAAATGGGTATGTGAATGTGTGAAAAAGAAGAACGATATACTCCATATTAATTTACTCTCTAAAATGCGATACCCCTTGCGGCGAAACATTAGTTAATAAAGTGTAGCGGGACAATGTTCAAAACATGACTGAAAATAAGTTCATTAAATAGAGATAAGAACATCTATGATTGACATCTCATCTAAAGTCGACGTGCAATTTTAAAATGCTAGAAATAAGGAAATGAAGTAATACAGAATGCTGTGCTTGTAACGTACGTTGTTGTTCTACATTGTTTAGTTCTGGTATTTACAAGGTCACAGAGAAAGTATCCTAGGTTTTGGAGGGAAAAGCCGTAATTGTAATGATCTGCACTACAACAGAAACAAGAAGCACAACTTAAGGAAGAATAATGTAATATGTGTTCCAGCTCACAAGCGACATTGAAGCAGATAGTTCCTGCGACTTAGTATGGGCAGAGGTTATATTCGACAACCGGAATAAATTAATAACTGGCTCCTTTTACCGACCCCCGGTCTCAGATGAAACAGTTGCTGAACAGTTCAAAGAAAACTTGAGTCTCATCACAAATAGGTACCCTATTCATATAATTATAGTTGGCAGTGACTTCAATCTACCTTCCGTATGTTGACAAAAATATATTTTCAGACCTTATTGTAGATAGAAAACAACTTTCGAAATTGTTCTAAATTTTTTTTTATTATTTTGTACAATTAGTTCACGAGGCCATTCAAATTGTAAATGGTTACGAAAACACACTTGACAAATAATCTTGAGCATCACGACAGATAAAGGGATTCGTGAACACACAGTCGTAGCGAGGCTCAATTCCGTAACAAAGAAATTCATCAAAACTAAACGCGAAATATATCTATTTATAAAAGCAACTAAAATTCGGTTGACGTCTTTCTAAGAGACAGTCTCCAATCCTTCCAAACTATGTAAGTGAAGACCATATGTGGCTTAAGTTCAAAGGAAATAGTATCAACAGCCCTCGAGAGATTCATACCAAATAAATGAATAAGAGACGGAACTGATACCCCATGGTACACAAAACACGACAGAAAGCTGCTGCAGGAGCACCTAAAGAGGCAAGTATAATTTAGACGAACGCAAAATCTCCAAGATTGGCGAAGTTTTACTGAGGCTCGAAATTTGGTACGCATTTCAATGCGAGATGCATTTAATAGTTTTCCACAACGAAACTCTCTCTAGAAATGTGGCGGAAAATCCAAAGAGATTCTGGTGCTGTGTTAAGTAAACCAGTGGAAAGGCTCAGTAAGCGATGAGGAGGAGAAGGAGGAAGGGGAGACAAGGGACCCAACCTTTCGGAGCAGGTAAAATCGTCGCAAATGTCCTCACACCGGAAGAAAATACTGAGCCATTTTGCCTCTGTAGTGGTCCATAACTGCGAAAGTGTTGGCTCTGCAGCATTTTGTGCAGGAACTGACCTCTCGATTATGTCTCAAAGGTTCGATGGTACTCACGCTGGGCGATGTGGGTGGCCAAATCATTCGCTCGAATTCTCCAGATTGTTGTTCAAACCAATCGCGAACAGTTGTGCCTTGGTGACATGACGTCTTTGTTTGGGAACATGAAAATGGTCTCCAAGCAGCCGAACATAACCATTTCCTGTCAATGATCGATTCAGTTGGACGAGGGGACCCAGTCCATTCCATGTAAACATAGTACACACTATTATGGAGCCACCACCAGCATGCACAGTGCCTTGTTGACAATCTGGCTCCCTGGTTTCATGGGGTCTGCGCAACACTCGAAACCTACCATCAAATTTCACCAGCTGAAATCGAGACTCATCTGACCAGGCCATGGTTTTCTAGCCGTCTAGGATACAACCGATGTCGTCATGATCCCGGAAGAGACGCTGCAGGCATCGTCTTGCTGTTAGCAAAGGCACTCGCGTTGATCGTCTGCTGTCATAACCCATTATGCCAAATTTCGTCGCACTGTCCTAACACACATTGATTTATGCGGTTATTTCATGCATTGTTGCTTGTCTGTTGGCACTGACGACTCTACGTAAATGCCGCTGCTGTCGGTCGTTAAGTGAAGGCCGTCGCCTGCAGCGTTGTCCATGGTGAGAGGTAATGCTTCAGATTCGGTATTCTCAGAACATGCTTGACAATATGAATCTCAGATGTTGAATTCCCTAACAATTTCCGAAATGGAAATGTCCCGTACAACCACAGGCTATGCAGGATGAACTGAAGAGAAACAATGAAATGAGTTTGTTTAAGGTATGTCCCAGCCACTGGGTAAAATGTTTTATTGCGTGCCCCCGTGTGTCAAGACACCTAATTCGACATTTATACTTATGAATATTTCGTCCATAACGGAGGGCATCATGAGGCCTACGACGGTTGATAAATACAAATAAAAGAGATTTCTGCACCAGTCACTTAGTTATTTTGCTTCTACACGTTACGATGGTTCACGCCATCATCTTCAGGTATGGGTAACTGTTTAGTTAACGTAGCCGTTGTTAGTGAAGAGCGTAGGCCTCTTTCCACAGCAATTTTCTACGGACAACGTAAGTTATTTTGCGTCTTTTGCTGATGATAAAACTGTTTTTCTTTTCTATTTTTTATAGAAAAATCACTTTTTATGTTAAAAGACATGAATGTGTGAGAGTACATTGTATTTACAGTGGAATTAAGAGTCGTTGCAGGTCTGTGTGCTGCTACTTGTTGTGTCTACTCTCCACTGCACATTATTTCTACACTGTCACTTCAAAGATTTTATCTACGCTCATGCTCATAAATTAAGGATAATTGCAGAATGTGACTGTTTCCTGCGCATGTACCCCGACATCAATATGGGATATGATCACAATGCACACGTATACAGGCCGCACAACAGGTTGGCATACTCTAGATCAGGTGGTCGAGCAGCTGCTGGGGTATAGCCTCCCATCCTTGCGCCAATGTCTGTCGGTGTTCCTGAAGTGTCCTAGGGGAGTGAAGACGTGCAGCGATAAGTCGACCGAGAGCATCCCAGACGTGCTCGGTGGGGTTTAGGTCTGGAGAACAGGCAGGCCACTCCATTCGCCTGATATCTTCTGTTTCAAGATACTCCTCCACGATGGCAGCTCAGTGGAGCCGTGCGTTATCATCCATCAAGGGGAAGGTGGGACCCACTGCACCCCTGAAAAAGCGGACATACTGGTGCAAAACGGCGTCCCGATACACCTGACCTATTACAGGTCCTCTGTCAAAGACATGCAGGGGTAGAACATAGCTTGGTCAAGCCGCCCACCTGCACATTAGCCAGCAGAGCTGGCTGCCCTGGAATGCAAGCGTCGCAAAATCACCTCAGCACAATGCTGAGCGAGACATAGTGACTGCCTACATGATGTGGGGATGCGTCTTCTGTTATAAACTGTTGGAAAATATGTAAATGTTTTAGTTGTCTTAGAGTTGCACGTGATTCCATTCTGCCTATCTACCTCCGCCACAGAACCCCAGTGCTGCTGGAAGTGGCATCAGAAGTGCTAGTGAAGGGTACAATGGTTACTCAATGTCCACATCAACAAGGGGCAAAAACGGCAGTGATGTTTAGCAGGCAGATACAAGTACATGCAGACTTCAAGTTTTTTTATGAGCCTAAGTGATTATTTATTTCATTTTCTTTCTCTATACTTGGAGATATTTTTGGTTTGTGTTTCTGGTAGATGGTAATCAAAATGGAAATGAGTGAAACGATATCAGCTCAAGAAGCAGTCCAGTACTTGCTTGATCAAGTCGCTCAAATGCGAGAGTTATATAAGGAAATAGACAGTTTGTGGGAAGATAATGTAGAATTTGATAGGGAACTAGAAAGACTGTGGGAGGAGAGAAACAAACGTCTCCCAACTTGTCCTTATCTGTCCTAGGTGGTTCAAATGGTTCAAATGGCTCTGAGCACTATGGGACTTAACAGCTGAGGTCATCAGTCCCCTACAACTTAGAACTAATTAAACCTAACTAACCTAAGGACATCACACACATCCATGCCCGAGGCAGGATTCGAACCTGCGACCGTAGCGGTCGCGCGGTTCCTGACTGAGGCGCCTAGAACCGCTCGGCCACCGCGGCCGGCTTGTCCTAGGTGGCTACACTACATCATTAGTAATTACTTTCTCAGGCAAATCAGGTGAGAGTGCTTTGGCTTCCATAGATAATTCACTTACAAATGTAAAGATGGGGGGGGAGGGGGGTTGGATTGAAGAGCAGTTATTAAGAAAGGCTTGGTTGAAGTTGACAAGCCATGCACGATGTACCGTGAGAAGTAACAAAACGCTCGAACTCTCCAGATCCAACAGGAAGGAGTGTTGAAATGGCACGGGAGGAACGATACGTCTAAGTACTATTGGTAGCAACCCAGTGGCATAACTCAAAAGGCAACGAGAATCTGTGGTACGTAATTGTTGACTGAATTACCAAGTTGAATATTATTAATACATATGAGTTGATGGGTAACAACAGTACCAATTAGGCTATTCTTCAAGAGGCAGAGCAGAGAGCTCAAGATTCTTGCGATATTTACCACCTGAAACTTCTCGTAAAGAGTGGGTAGAATTTTGAAAGTCTTTAAACAAAACTGTAGCGACTACAACAGATTTAGTAGGAATACTTGTGATGAGTAGAACCACGTAAAAGAGGGTAGTTTTTAATTCAAAGATCATGTGATATTGACGTAGTAGCCTGGTCTCATTCGGCGGAATTGCAGGAGACCTCAATGGCGGGGCTGTAAGCGAATTGGAATGTCAGTGCAGGTTTCCACAGACACATGGAAGATGGTCGCCGGTTAGAGCTCGCGCCTGGCGTTAAAAGAGAAAGGGATCAGTGCAGCCACTGTGCAGCGTTTGCAGTAAATGTGAGCACTGGATACACTTATGCAGAAATTCTCGGAGATTATTGTTTGACCAGCTATGTAGGAGGAAGGGAGCGTAAATTTTCATTGGACATGGGATTGTAGGTATCTGTGGCATGTCAGGGTGTACTTGGTGTAAGGATGTTGAAACCATCTCATTGTAGACTAAGTGGCATAGATTTGGGTAATATTCATTTGTTCACCCCAGCAGTGATGAACTTCCAATTGGGAGGGAAAGACTTCCAGGGCTTGTGTGGAAGTACTTCCTCGTGTTGATTACAGCGACAATGTCATATTTGGAATGGATTTTCGAGGTATACGTCTCGTGAAGTCGATATGGAATGATGCATAGGTGGGCTGGACAGGACATCATTGTGTTTAGGTTTTACTGCTGGGAAAGCCATAAATGCTGCAAGGCATGCCTCAGAAGTCTGAGAATCTACCTAAAGTGTTTACGTGGTGTCTTAGCATCGACTCACAGGATAAACTAAAGAAAACTATAGGAAAGCTAACCTGGGTAGACATAGGAACAGATGTGCCAGCTAATTCTTTGTGTGTAGTTGAATCCTTGGCAGAAAATGAAGAATTGGACAAGGCACAGTGTTTTGTGCGGTGTAGTTTATCAAATGTACAAAAGGGTGTGGGATGCTGCGTAGTGCCCATCAGCATAGATAATTTTCATTCAGTAGAAGTAGATCTGTGTTGAGGTGCACTGACAGCCAAATTAGAAGTGCTGGAAGGGCAACGGTTCGATGGACATTTCAATGTAAAATGCCCTAAGCTGAAATTCTCTGCCGATTTAGCTGCATTGAGGCTAAAAGTGTCGTATACAGAAAGAAGTGTTAGGGAGGAGATGAAAAGGTTGTTAGTGGAATCTGCGGAACTGTTTAACCCACCTGGATCACTGACAGTTACACTGATAAAGCAACATAGAATTCCAGCTGGAAAATAACTGCTGGTGTACAGGAAACCAAATTGACTTCTATGTCACCGCCAACTACTGATGGTGGAACTTCGATAGTTGCATAGTTGCATGACGGTATAAATAGAAGAGAGTACCAGCCCTTAGGGGGGAGAGAGGGGGCACCACTAGTAATTGTACCAACAGAAAGCTTGGATGGGGCAGATGTTGTGACTATTTGTATTTAAATCAACTTATGGTCACAGATGCATACCCACTCCCGAAAAAATCACGGAAACTTTAGACAACCTGAGGCAATGCTATTATTTGATTACCATGGATTAACGAAGTGAGGACCATCAGTTGGAGGTAAGGCCACAGTATCGACTCTAGACAACGTTTTTTATTCTATCTGGTCATTACCAGTAACATGGAAGGCAATTTTGATTGAAAAGTGAACCACTAAGATTCCAGTGCCTGTATCACAGAGTACTACGAGGCCTGAAACTAAAGCAATGTATGCTACTTAGAAGAAATTACAGTATTTTCTAAGGGCATACAAGAGCAAATGGTACAATAATGGAATGTCTTCAGTAGGTTGTAAGTGGCAGAAATGACACAGAAAAGAGGCATTTTATATTGACGTAAGTTTTTTATTTGGGCACTATTATGAGCTAGGACTGTGTGCAAATAGACCCGCAGCTCATACAAGCCAAGTGGAATTTCCCTGGGCCCAGTATGGAAAAAGAAATGTAGTTCTTTTTAGGTTTGGTTCATTATTACAGAAAATTATGGAAGTACCAAGAGCCCCTACGTATCTCTTGAAGAAAGGAAAGTTCATGTAAATAACCATCATAGTCCAAGAACTGCCTTAGCTGTTTTACAAAACAATGACACATCACATCATTGTATTCGATCAGCCACAGATACTATTTGAGTATCCTGCTGCATTGTATTAATGTATAAAACTTCAAACTGTTTTCTTCCAAAATTCCAATTAATACTTTCAGTGAAAATGTAGAGTCTGTTATTCTTCAAAGTTATTTTGTTCATTTAAATGTCGAACTCGTATCCGATCTTAAGCTATTATTGAGAAATTACCACAGATTCTATGACTTGAGACAAAGTTCATGTTACCTTAATGTTCTGGTATTAACTCTCGAGGTACCAACAAAGTCAAATTTCCACTCAAGGAAGTAATTGAAACTATTTCAACAGATTGTTCAAAATTATTCACTTTAAGAAAGTTAAGGTTTTCCTCTTTCTGATTTTCTAGAATTATGATTTAAACACTTTTTTTTAATTAGTTTGTTTTGATTTACTGTCTATCGATGAAACTTTCAGTATCTGTCCCGACATGACTAATATTTTCCAAAATAAGGTGCTCACTAATAACTTCCAAAGGAGCGTTACCTGGTCAAAAAAGTCAAAATGATGCCCTTTCCTTAAATATATACATCACTCAAAGAATTTTCACTGTTACTCAAAAATCAGTAAACCTACTTGGTTGTCGATAGGATGTCGACACAAAGTTTAAGTAACACATATTTTTATTAATAATACATTGATGTCATGTACAGTGGTCGTTACATATTCAAGACCTCTTGTGAACTAATTCATCATACATTAATCAGTTTAAATCATCTACTTAATAAGAACGCACAGAGGAGAGTTCACAATGATGGCATTACGTTCTCGAAGTCGCGAATCTCCGACGCTCATTTATATTTAGAGACCCACGTTGCCGATTGCTGCTCGGTAGAACCCAGTTTAATCACTTTGCTATCATCTTCCTGGTGTGACCTGAAACAAACAGAAACATTTTAGCACACAAGTTATACGGAAAATACATAATTAAATAATACACGTGCCTAGAGCGTAGACTTGTAACGAAATTAAAAGTGGACGTAAACAATTCAAATAAGAAGAAAATAGAGGCTTTGTCAATATGCTGTATAATAATTTCAAAGATTAGAGTGGTAAATCAGATGAGTAATGAATAAGTACTGAATCCAATTGGGTAGATAAGTAATTTTTACCACAACTTAACTAAAAGAATGAATAGGTTCATATAAAACATTCTGAGGGAGTAATAAATCATCATGTAATCGTCAATTTGGTAATAGAGAGAAGTGTAGGCCTTAAAAATCGAAGAAGGAGACAAAGGCTTGTCTCCAGAGTGCAGGCGCAAATGGATTTAGGTTGCGGTATTTATGCAGAGAGACGAACCTAGCATAGAGTTGCTATCATGGACAACTCTATCATACCAGTCTTCAGAATGAAGATGACAACATCTATGAGAACAAGCGTTAGTATTTCACTACCTTCTGATAAAATTTTTCAATAGAATTGTTTCCTCGTCTAGCCTTCTTGTAACTCTTTCTTAAGTACTGTATCTGTACCCTTTTTATCTTCATTTTGACTTACTAAGATCACCTAAGAACCCCAGTTCCACTTCTTTCATCTTATTTTCTATTTTCCAGTACTCCTTTATCTTCTCTCCATGTCGTCTTTTACTTTCTTCTGTCCATGTCGTTCCCCATTTCTTATTTCCTCTGTTTTAAAAGCCTTCTAAATTTAGCTTTTTTCTCTCAAAAGTGTTGCTTTCTGTGATTTTCGATTCTTTGAAATTTCTTTTAGTTTTTTCCTTGTTTCTGTAATCTATTCTATAGTCGATTTCCTTTTCTAGAAGCAGAGGAATTCTCATTCATTCGGTACAGGAGTCGAAAGAAGATTAATCTTCGATTTGTCATTACTCCTGATATTTTCTGTTGTTCCAAACCTTTATAGTTCGTATTACACTTTCAAGCATCTCTATTCTGTACAGCTTAAACTCACAGTTCATCGCTAAAGCATTCACATGCATATAATCAATCTGGTCTTACCACTGTGATTTAGTTTTACTAGATAGAGTTATACGCATCTTGCTGCAGATATTTTTCATTAGATCGTACACTCTTTCTAATTTATTAACTCTTACATCTACTGTAAATTAGTGTAGTCCATGCGGCTGTATGGTTTCTTCAAGATATTTAAGTTTCCGAACACACTCTGTTTCGTCTATTTCTTTGAAATAAATTTGTATTATTAACAGCTTAAAAAACTCGATATTAAACATGCAAACACTATGACTCGTCATCACAGTAAATACGCTTTCATATTGTGCCCACAGCACCCTTTACTTGGTTACTGCACATAATGGAACACCATCACATTGGAAATATCAACTCAGTGTATACCTGGTTATTGAATAATGGCGCCGTAGCAACAAGGATCAGAAATAGAAGTCGATTTCACAGTTACAAAATGTTTATTCAATTTTAAATGCAAATATGGAATCTTACTGCCATGTCACTTTTAAAAACAAACACACAGAAAATTAACATGAAAAACCGAGTCCACTTATGTGGACTTTTTGTGGTAAATTCCTATGGGACCAAACTGCTAAGGTCATCGGTCTATAGGCTTACACACTACTTTTTGTTGTTGTTGTGGTCTTCAGTCCTTCCACTGGTTTGATGCAGCTCTCCACGCTACTCTATCCTGTGCAAGCTTCTTCATCTCCCAGTACTTACTGCAACCTATATCCTTCTGAATCTGCTTAGTGTATTCATCTCTTGGTCTCCCTCTACGATTTTTACCCTCCACGGTGCCCTCCAATGCTAAATTTGTGATCCCTTGATGCCTCAGAATATGTCCTACCAACCGGTCCCTTCTTCTAGTTAAGTTATGCCACAAACTCCTCTTCTCCCCTAATCTATTCAATACCTCCTCATTAGTTATGTGATCTACCCATCTAATCTTCAGCATTCTTCTGTAGCACCACATTTCGAAAGCTTCTATTCTCTTCTTGTCCAAACTATTTATCGTCCATGTTTCACTTCCATACATGGCTACACTCCATACAAATACTTTCAGAAACGACTTCCTGACTCTTAAATCTATACTCGATGGTAACAAATTCCTCTTCTTCAGAAACGCTTTCCTTGCCATTGCCAGTCTACATTTTATATCCTCTCTACTTCGACCATCATCAGTTATTTTGCTCCCCAAATAGCAAAACTCCTTTACTACTTTAAGTGTCTCATTTCCTAATCTAATTCCCTCAGCATCACCCGACTTAATTCGACTACATTCTGTTATCCCCGTTTTGCTTTTGTTGATGTTCATCTTATATCCTCCTTTCAAGACACTGTCCATTCCGTTCAACTGCTCTTCCAAGTCCTTTGCTGTCTCTGGCAGAATTACAATGTCATCGGCGTACCTCAACGTTTTTATTTCTTCTCCATGGATTTTAATTCCTAATCCGAATTTTTCTTTTGTTTCCTTTACTGCTTGCTCAATATACAGATTGAATAACATCGGGGAGAGACTACAATCCTGCCCCACTCCCTTCCCAACCACAGCTTCCCTTTCGTGCCCCTCGACTCTTATAACTGCCATCTGGTTTCTGGTTTCCGATTGGGGAGCCGCACGAACCGTAGCAAGACGCTCTAGACCGCACGGCTACCTCGCGCGGTTATGGGGACTTTGATTGAAGTCGCTAAGAAGACTGAAGGAAGAAAAAAATAAGAGTTCCTAATCGGGCCGGCTCGCATTCTCAAATTAACATGAGAAATAACACAATGAACTCCTCATTCTGGATGTGCAAATTAACAAGTTAAATGCAAGCTGTCCAGAATGCGGACTCTGAAATACATATTTGCTTTTCTGTAAATGCGACACTTACATCTTCAAATTTCACTGTTAACACAAGATAAAAGCCAGGAAGAGGTTCCAAAAAATTCTGTGTTCACCATTCTCAGCTAAACATCCAGCAAAATCTCCTATGGAGAGGTGACAGCATGCGTGTTACCAATCTGACGAAATCTGAATGTGCCTTGAAGTTGTGCCTAGAAATTGAGGGGAACGCTGCTAAGATTTCTAGATTTCTCTGAAATGTATTGCAAGTACAAATATTACACGTGAGCATTGAGGCAATCGTCCAACCGACTCATCAGGTTCCAAATAGCCGTTTGGGAAACAACGTGTCCTCCGGTGTGTAGAAGTCCGTAACTGCCTTTTGCACATCCTCTTCCGACAGGAATCGTCGACCCTTGAAGGCCTTTTTTAAAGGATCGAAAGGGCGATAATCGCATGGGAGAGAGATCAGGAATATGGGGCGGATGCTCGAATTCTCCCACTTCAATTGGCGTAACTTTCGCGTTACTGTAAGGATAAGGTTGGCCTCCAAGATAGACCGGCGCCTTGCGTCGAATCGCGACCAGAATGAAACTTGACGGTCCATTCCAGAATGGTAGTTTCCGACAGACATGAAGCTCCCTACACATTCTTCATTTTCCGATGTGTGTTCTTCGGCAGCCAAGAAAGGAATAACAGCTCTTTGGTCCTGTTTGGACCCATTTGGCAGTAACGTCACCATTCTTCACGTTCATGCATTTACCACAAGCACGTCGGGAAGACACGAATGCCACACTAGTCCCTTGCCTACATGCCGGTGCTTAATACACGCATCAGAGACGCGCTACTTTGCGTACACACTGCAGCAACACCCTCAAACGTAAACTTTTTGATCACCCTTACATTATCAGAGTACTGAGACTGAATGGTCTTTTTTCTGTTTAGTGGGCATGTCGCACACTCTGTTAAATAAGAGGGGCAATACACTGGATTGGATGAATGGAAATTTAGCGAACATGGTAAGAATTTTCTTATGTTGCACAGGAAATGAAAGGCAGTGTTCCCGTTGACATCCGTGCCGCACAGGTACTTTTTACAGCTCACGTGAACACTTGATGGCTTAGGCGCTCCTATAGCCATGCAACGGGATCTGTGCCAGGAAACCGCCACGTCAGAATTCGGCAAGCGGTCCACCCCGACTTGTCCCTGGCAGACTCCCAAGTCTGCCGCCCATGTCTTGTGGAAAGCTTTTCTGCCACAATTGGACAGTACCGGAAATCGCTTTCTACCATGAGAATATGCAATCTCCTCCCAAAGATTGCACTGCACCCTTTTATTTAAAAAGTAAATATTCTGAGGTAATACAGAATCGTGAAGCGATATGTAGCAGTTATGTTACACGATCTGACACATTTTGGTGTATTTTGGTGCATTTTCTTATATTTATCGTGAACTTGGTTTTTTCGGCTGAAATTTAGAGGCCAGTAGTATTCGCTGTTTTTTCCAAAGATTTATTTGAGTAACTGAAACTGTTAGATTTTCTGAAAGTATTGCAAAATAGTCTTGAAAAGCCAGGCAGTTTAAAATCCATCCGATTTCTTTGCCAAAGTGATGCAATTCTTTTTATCCAAATTTCAGATCCTTACCATTTTTTTGTGAAGCTCAGTTGGGTAGTTAAGGTGATACGCCGTTCCGTTATCTAACATCGGTTTTTATATCAAATGGCCCAGGCGCTTCCCTTATATATTTAACTTTAGGTATCATATTTGTTAAGCTTAGTTTACACGACGACATTGGGTTGCGCCACTCGTTGCGTGGAATGAGTTGCACGCAAATGGTTTCATATTTGACTGTAGACACTGCGAAACCAGTATCCACTTCGGTTTCGTCGTTTTGTGGGCTCCTGAGTCGTGTCTGAATTGAAAGTTTTGGCAGCTGCACGTCGCACGATTTGTGATGGAGTTAAGGCTTGTTGCGTGGAATCACTGCATAAGAAAAAAAAAGAAACGTGTTTCGATTCGTGACTGGATGAAGAAAAGGCGTCAGCTCGGTTGCTAAGCATCCTTGCTGAAATAATTTATAATGGAAGACCCAAGAAGTTCTTTTAATTATCTTAGATTGTCACCAGAACTGTTCATGTTTCTTCTAAATAGAGTTAATTATGCGATAAGGAATAAAGATACTGTAATGCATGAACCACTGCCGCCAGAACTGAATTTACATATCGCATTGCGTGCATTACAATCGAGAACACGCGGCATGCTATAAAATGCGATTTTAGTTGCTGATGACGCTTATTTCATTAACACCAATAATTACTAACATTAACAGTAATAATTATTAACATTGACAGCAGTAATTATTCGAAGCAGGCAGCATTAAAAAGAGAATGGTTTGCAGACTACTCTCTTGAAGATAGATCTATTCAGTGACAATATTTCAAAATTCAAACATATGTCAATGGGGAGCACTGCTGCGACGTTTCAAATAGATAAATATTGAATAAAGAATGCAGCTTCTTAATTTCTGTAGCCTTCTCTCCTGTCAACAATATCCCTTAAAAAAAAGTCGGCCAACTCGAACGATGGGATTTTAGTCTTGTAGACGAGAGCATTTCCACTGCGAGAATTACATTTGCTTGCATTTTTGTAAATTCAGTTGTATATGCGCTCCTAATTCAATAAATTTTGCCCTGCAGCCCAGATATTGTCAAACTATCTGTGCTCTGATCTCACTTGATGGTCTCAAGAGCAGCAATATGATGCTTATTTTTGTAATCAGCATCATTGAAATCCCACAAACACCTATGCAAATCGTAGGCCTCCAAAAAGCTAACATTATTCTCCGATCTCCACTTCATATTTCCGTTTGTCTACACTCTGGGAACACACACAGCCTCAGAACTCAAGCAACTAGTGTCGCCATGGAACACGCGCGGCGCGCATGCGCAGTGGTCGGTAGCGCAGTTGCTGGCAACCTAGGGTCGCCGTGTAAACTAGGCTTCAGAGTATGTTATTTTTAATGTCCTCCTGTTAAACAACATTTTTCGTTCTTCCCGCTCTGGTTTCCTAAGCGGCCACATCCTGCTTTCAAGCACTGCTGTGATTATCTTCTCTCCCGATTTCTACTATGATGTTTCGTAACAGCACATTTCTTCTGCTGAAAGAGTCAGTAATGTTTAACTGAGGAAAAACCAATTAAAAGCTTCTGCAGATGTGTCTGGTATTTCCCATGATCATTATATTTATGCGCAACAGGTTCTTCTCATCTACTCACGGGACAAAGCTAAACGTCTTAGATTAAGACGCTGTCATTCATACTAACACTACGCATTTATTTCCAGTTTCACTTCCAGTAGATGGAAATATGGTTATTGTGTTTATGCGTAAATAGAAACCAATGCTGAGAGAAGGCATATAGAAATCTAAATCTAATGTCGTTCTACATGTATATGCAAATACTCATAAAAAATATGGGTGCCGGTGGACGATTCATTACTCCAACAAAGGTCGACGAAAGGTGGTCAGTTGGCCACCTAGTTCGTTCACATGAAGTAATATTACAGCTCTAAACGCATCCGAGTTCTGGACTTCCAGCGGTCTCATATAGAGAAATTCCGGAAGAAACTTTCCCAGACGCAGCTCTAGTAATGTGAGTCCCCAGCATGCCCCTCTCGCTAACGGATCAGAACCGCAAGCGAGTTCCGCTACCGGAAGGAGCACGGGGCCTTTGACAGCCGGCTGTTTACCGCTCCCTGACTTCCACCTGAGAGCAGGAGATCGTTCAGCGGTATCCACTGCTCCTGCCCGCAGCTGTCGATACGCAGGTTGCAGCATGCAACCACAGCTGCCCACAGCTTACGGTTTGTATAGGCCCAGGACCGGTGGCTGCCATACGGCACACGTCCAAGTAAACAAGTGATCAGGCAGTCCGTGCTGCCACACATTCCGCCACCTGCCCTCGGTCACAATATGGTGCACACACACACACACACACACACACAGGCCGGCAGGAGTGGCCGAGCGGTTCTAGGCGCTTCAGTCTGGAACCACGCGACCGCTACGGTCGCAGGTTCGAATCCTGCCTCGGGCATGGATATGTGTGATGTCCTTAGGTTAGTTAGGTTTAAGTAGTTCTAAGTTCTAGGGGACTGATGAGCTCAGAAGTTAAGTCCCATAGTGCTCAGAGCCATTTGAACCATTTTGAACACACACAGCCGCGCAGGATTAGCAGCCGCGCGGGATTAGCCGAGCGGTCTGCCGGCACGGTAGCTCAGCGTGTTCGGTCAGAGCATTAGCAGCCCTCTGTAACAAAAAAAACTGAGCTAATCGATCAACAACGAACTTAAACGGATGTCTTGCGACGTCCGTCCCGAGCAGGTGCAACGAACAAAAGCAAACAAAATGAGATAAAATAAAAAGCGGTCTAAGGCGCTGCGTTCATAGACTGTGCGGCTGGTCCCGGCGGAGGTTCGAGTCCTCCCTCGGGCACGGGTGTGTGTGTGTGTTTGTCCTTAGTATAATTTAGGTTAAGTAGTGTGTAAGCTTAGGGACTGATGACCTTAGCAGTTAAGTCCCATAAGATTTCACACACATTTGAACATTTTTTTGAATACACACACATACACACACTAAACTCTCACTTCGAATTGTGAAGTGTAGCCGGCCGGTGTGGCCGAGCGGTTCTAGGCGCTTCAGTGTGGAACCGCGAGACCGCTACGATCGCAGGTTCGAATCCTGCCTCGGACATGGATGTGTGTGATGTCGTGAGGTTAGTTAGGTTTAAGTAGTTCTAAGTTCTAGGGGACTGATGACCTCCCATAGTTCAAATGGTTCAAATGGCTCTGAGCACTATGGGACTTAACATCTTAGGTCATCAGTCCCCTAGAACTTAGAACTACTTAAACCTAACTAACCGAAGGACATCACACACATCCATGCCCGAGGCAGGATTCGAACCTGCGACCGTAGCAGCCCCGCGGTTCCGGACTGCAGCGCTAGAACCGCACGGCCACCGCGGCCGGCTCCTCCCATAGTGCTCAGAGCCATTTGAACCGTTTTTTTTTTTTTTTTTTTTGTGAAATGTACTGTTATTCTGCGGAGCACAATTACATGTCGTATGTAAAGGAACCTTCTTATAAAACACGTATCAGTTCGAACGCACTCTCTTCCAAGCAGAGTGGAGTACAAATACACTGAAGTGACAAAGAAACTGGTATGCGTATTGAAACACATAGATATGTAAACAGGCCGAATACACCCCTTCGGTCGGCAACACCTATATAAGACAAGTGTCTGGCGCAATTGTTAGCTCGGTTACTGCTCCTACAATGGCAGGTTAGTAAGCTTTAAGTGAATTTGAACTTGGTGATATAGTCGGTTCACGAGCGATGGGACACAGCATCTCCGAAGTAGCCCTGAAGTGGGGATTTTCCCGTACGACCATTTCACGAGTGTACCGTGAATATCAGCAATCCGGTAAAACATCATATCTCCAACATCACTGCGGCCGGAAAAAGATCCTGCAAGAACGGGACCAACGGCGACAGGAGAATCGTTCAACGTGACAGAAGTGCAAAGCTTCAGCAAATCACTGTAGATTTCAGTACTGAGCCCTCAACAAGTGTCAGCGTGTGAACCATTCAACAAAACATCATCGATATGGGCTTTCGCAGCCGAAGGCCCAATCGTGTAAACTTGATGGCTGCACGACGCGAAACTTTACGCCTCGCCTGGGACCGTCGACAACGACACCGACTGGAAACATGTTACCTGGTCGGACGAGTCTCGTTTCAGATTGTATCGAGCGGATGGACGTGTACGGGTATGGAGACAACCTCATGAATCCATGCGGTCGGCAATGTCTATATAAGACACCATCTGTCTCGCGCAATTGTTAAATCGGCTACTGCTGCTACAATGGCAGGTAATCAAGATTTAGGTGTTATAGTCTCCGAGGTAGCGATTAAGTGGGGATTTTCCCGTACGGCCATTTCAGCAGTGTACCGTGAATATCAGGAATCCGATAAAACATCAAATCTCCGACATTGCTGCGGCCAGAACAAGATCCTACAAGAACAGGACCAACGACGACTGGAGAGAATCGTTCAACGTGATAGAAGTACAACCTTTCCGCAAATTGCTGCAGATTTCAATGCTGGGCCACCAACAGGTGTCAGCGTGCGAACCATTCAACGAAACATCATAGATATGGGCTTTCTCAGCCGAAGGCCTACTCCAGTGGCCTTGATGACTGCATGACACGCCTCGTCTGGGCTCGTCAACACCGACATTGGGCTGTTGATGAATGGAAACATTTTGTCTGGTAGGACGAGTCTTGTTTCAAATTGTATCGAACAGATGGGCGTTTGCGAGAATGGAGACAAGCTCATGAATCCATGCACCCTGCATGTCAGCAGGGGACTGTTCAAGCTGATGGAGGCTCTGTAATGGTGTGGGGCGTGTGCAATTGGTGTGATATGGGACCCCTGATGCGTCTAGATACGAA
This sequence comes from Schistocerca nitens, assembly GCF_023898315.1. Lineage (NCBI taxonomy): Eukaryota > Metazoa > Arthropoda > Insecta > Orthoptera > Acrididae > Schistocerca > Schistocerca nitens. The sequence continues at coordinate 453,931,016 of NC_064614.1, forward strand.
TCTGACAGGTGACACTTACGTAAGCATCCTGATCACGTGCATCCATTCACGTGCATTGTGCATTCCGACGGACTTGGGCAATTCCGGCAGGCCATTCGACACCCCACACGTCCAGAATTGATACAGCGTGGCTCCAGGAACACTCTTCTGAGTTTAAACACTTCCGCTGGCTACCAAATACCCCAGACATGAACATCATTGAGCAGACCTTGGATGCCTTGCAACGTGCTGTTCAGAAGAGATCTCCACCCCCTTCGTACTGTTACGGACTAATGCACAGCCCTGCAGGATTCATGGTGTCAATTCCCTCCAGCACTACTTCAGACATTATTCGTGTCCATGCTACTTCGTGTTGCGGCACTTCTGCGTGCTCGCTAGGGCCCTACACGATATTAGGCAGGTGTTCCGGTTTCCTTGGCTCTTCAGTGTACCATCTAATATAGAAAGCAGATACGTTTCAATAATTACCGTTCACGTAGCCGACATGTGAAGTCTCCTTAATGCAATAAGTTGATAAATTTTAGACCGTGTACTTTGAACTTCATTCAGAATTTATTGTCGTATAAAATAACAAAATGATATAACAGCAGTCATACGTCTTATTATACAATGTGTCCAAAGCTTAAGGACGAAAGTAATTTTCGCATAATGTGTGACTGTCAAATAACAGCTGGACGAAACTTGGAACATATATAGAAAGAACTGGTCCAGTGACGTAGAGAAGTAACTGAAAGAAATACACAGAGGGACGAACAGAAATGATGAGACGAACAGAAACGATACTTTTTAATCAAGGACAATAATTACGTTGAAATCACAACGATTTATGACTGTTCCCTGGACGTTACAGAAGGCGGGACATGGTTCTTAATACTGTGTGTGGTCACCAAGGACAGCAATACATGCTCTGCAACGTGAACGCCACGAGATAAGTACGGAGTTGTTGTGACAGGACACACCATTCCTGCGCCAGAGGTGTTGACATCGGCTGAATGGTCTTTGGTGCGCGTGAATGCTTCAGTACGCCTCCCCAGCGTATCTCACGTGTGCTCGATGGGATTTAATTCGGAGGAACGGCCAGGCCAATCCATTCGACGAACATCCTCTCGTTCGAAGCGCCCCTCCACCTGAGGTGTTCGATGCTTATCCGCATTGTCATCCATAAAAGTGAGGTCAGGACCGAATGCAGCCCTGAAAAGATGCACAAGGCGAGGGAATGCAGTTTGAGGGCTTCCTAAAATCTACGCACCCTCCGACTCAACGTTGCAATATTAAAAGCTTTGGTTGGTCTCGTTGTCTAGGGGCTGGGATACGTAGTTGCCCCATTACAGGCCAAATACTGCTGAGTCTACAGTATACGGTAACAAAAAACACAAATGAATCGAATGGTCGAAGGTTTCTATCACTCGGTCATAGCGAATTATGAATGTAACATATAAATTTATAAATGAAAGATTCCAATTAAATAAAATCTGCAGGTACTATCTTAACGACTGTAAGTAGTGCAAGTAGTTTTGAGAATGCGGTTATTTCTCCAAAACACTTATTGGTGTCGAAGGTCCAGCAATTAAATAAAATATAAGGTGAATAACAGGGAAACAATAGATTCCTACTGCACGGAATTAGTTATGAACGACAACATAGCTCGCGAGATATTCACTTCTAAACGCACACTACGTCTTCATTGCAGAAACTACGCAGATCACACAAGAGTACAAGTCGGCACTCCGAAGTATTCCTGTCTCTCGCGATCACGCGCAAACTGCTCCACTGTTGAAGTCTTTCCCGTGACTGTGCGTCCGCCGCGCCGTCCAGCACTTTCCCTGTCCTGTCCCGTCCTGTCCAGCACTCCCCGTGTCCAGTTCCGCACTCTCCAGCACTGCTGTGTCCTCTCCGGAAACTCGCTTCCGTCCAGTCTCCCCATTCACGAGCGCTGTGATTGGCTAAGGCGCTCGCGCCATGTCTTCATGCCAAGGCATAGTCACACAAACATCTACATCTTCATGGATACTCTGCGAATCACATTTAAGTGCCTGGCAGAGGGTTCATAATGAAACATATTCGAAACACTGGATTTACATTTAAATACTTGAAATTAAATAAATATTCGTACGGCTAGACCGTAAACACGCTCTAACACACGTTATAAAATATATATACAATTAAATAAAAATATATCAAAAGAAAAGAAGCAAAAGGTAGGCCATGAGCCTAATGTCCCTGTGCTTTCTAAAACACAGTAAATATTTAACCAATTTATTGATGAATAGTACATATCGGATATAAACAAAGACATAGATGAATAAATATATTTATAATCATGCTGCTACCGTTTTATCGTGTAACCGTGGAGTACTTATGGCCTGACGCGATTAGAAGTAATTGGCCACTTTGACCTCCAATAACTCATGTACTATTCAAGTTACATACCTGTAATTCATACCAATTTAAGTTTACGCTAATAGCTTTATAAAGACACGGCGATCGACAAAATTATATTTTGGAAATTCGTTGCTGGGTGTTACTTGTATAATTTACCGTCACATACTAAACATTAAACGAATACAGATATTAAAAGTCTGATTACAGCATCAGAATCGTCGTGAAAATAATGGAAATGTACATGTCTCTCTTTGAGGTACCATGATTCATCTGGCTACTATTAATTTCTGTACGAACTGTGAAATGTCTGCCATTAAGGTCTCCCAGCACAAACGTCTCCTTCATCGACACAAAGCACCGTCCTCGTCACAGCGGAATTCCCCGCAACGCGGCTGGACCATTCACTGGGTCGGCTAACGTATGCCACCGCGTGTTTGCTGCCGGGCACCGGCTTTGACGAACGTCCTCTGTGGCCTCCCCAATTCCGAACATATGATATTTCCAGGGCGCCACAACTCGCCCGTTACCTCACAAGTATTGCAATAACGTTCACAGGTGACTGTACCGTGTTCATAGGTTTGGGCGTCAATTCCCTTGCAACACTATGCGTCCCCACACTATGAAACCTGGACGTCCAAGACGACAAGGTTCTGCAATATTCCTGGATGCTTTGGATGTTCCGACCTCTCGTCATATGAGACTACATTCAGAACCGAATGGATCTGTTCTCATCCGATAAGAACACGCGACGCCGTACCTCGTTGAGCCAATCGCTATGCTCTTGGCACCATCGCAGACTGTGCAGCTGATATGCGTGTGTCAACGAAACGCAAAGTACTGGTCTTCGGGCAAAGAGACCACCCCCATGCTGTCGCCATGCCACTGTGGAGCGTGAGATTGCGTGCCTTTCAGTTCTGTTAAAAATGGCTACCATTGCATCTGCTGTCCGACGTAGGTACCTTCTTACCTGTTGCGCAATGTACACTACTGGCCATTAAAATTGCTACACCACGAAGATGACGTGCTACAGACGCGAAATTTAACCGACAGGAAGATGATGCTGTGATATGCAAATGATTAGCTTTTCACAGCATTCACACAAGGTTGGCGCCGGTGGCGACACCTACTACGTGCTGACACGAGGAAAGTTTCCAACCGATATCTCATACACAAACAGGAGTTGACCGGCGTTGCCTGGTGAAGCGTTGTTGTGATGCCTCGTGTAAGGAGGACAAACGCGTACCATCACGTTTCCCACTTTCATAAAGGTCAGATTGTAGCCTATCGCGATTGCGGTTTATCATGTCGCGACATTGCTGCTCGCGTTGTTCGAGATCCAATGACTCTTAGCAGAATATGGAATCGGTGGGTTCAGGAGGGTAATATGGAATGCCGTGCTGGATCCCAACGGCCTCGTATCACTAGCAGTCGAGATGACAGCCATCTTATCCGCATGGCTGTAACGGATCGTGCAGCCACGTCTCGATCCCTGAGTCAAGAGATGGGGACGTTTGCAAGACAACAACCATCTGCACCAACAGTTCGACGACGTTTGCAGCAGCATGGGCTAACAGCTCCGAGACCACGGCTGCGGTTACCTTTGACGCTGCATCACAAACAGGAGCGCCTGTGATGCTGTACTCAACGACGAACCTGGGTGCACGAATGGCAAAACGTCATTTTTTCGGATGAATCCAGGTTCTGTGTACAGCATCATGATGGTCTCATCCGTGTTTGGCGACATCGCGGTGAACGCACATTGGCAGCGTGTATTCGTCATCGTCATACTGGCGTATCACACAGCGTGATGGTATGGGGTGCCATTGGTTACACGTCTCCGTCACCTCTTGTTCGCACTGACGGCACTTTGAACAGTGGACGACACATTTCAGATGTGTTACGACCCGTGGCTCTACCCTTCATTCTATCCCTGCGAAACCATACATTTCAGCAGGATAATGCACGAACGCATGTTGCAGGTCCTGTACGGGCCTTTCTGGGTACAGAAAATGTTCGACTGCTGCCGTGGCCAGCACATTCTCCAGATCTCTCACCAACTGAAAACGTCTGGTCAATGGTGGCCGAGCAACTGGCTCGTCACAATACGCCAGTCGCTAAGCTTGATGAACTGTGGTATCGTGTTGAAGCTGCATGGGCAGCTGTACCTGTACACGCCATCCAAGCTCTGTTTGACTCAATGCCCTGGCGTATCAAGGCCGTTATTACGGCCAGAAGTGGTTGTTCTGGGTACTGATTTCTCAGGATCTATGCACCCAAATTACGTGAAAATGTAATCACATGTCAGTTCTAGTATAATATATTTGTCCAATGAATACCCGTTTATCATCTGCATTTCTTCTTAGTGTAGCAATTTTAATGGCCAGTAGTGTATTTGATCGTGGTCGACCAGCCCTAGTCCTTTAGGCAGAAATGCCTGTGTTTCGAAACGCTCCCCATGCATGTGAAACAATTCTGTGAGCAATACCGAACTCCTGGGCTGCACTCGTCACATCTATTCCTGTTCCAGTTTCCCGATGGTTCTCCCCCGTTCGGAGTCATCTAAATGCTGTCTCCAGGACATGTAATGACGAACACCGCCACAATGCACCGTAACTGCTCGATTACTGACATAATCTGTCTTTTGCCGTTCTTTCAACTGGCTGGTGGTTCGGGGCCAGCACATTTTGCACTATAGTCACGCTGACCTCACACCATGTGAAGTCCAACTTTCTCTGCACGACTGGGAGATCTCTGGCAATACGCTCCCGCACTCTGGCAGCGATCTCCCTCACTTTCATTCATTTCCACAGAGCGGGTAATATATCACTTTATCTATCTCGTCCTTAAAATTTGCACAGCAGTGCAGTTACGGTAGTGTTACTACTACACCACTTATTAGCAGATCTCCGCTAAAATAAGAGTTTCGATTATACTTTTCAGGTTCTCATTTCTGGAGAAGACTATGCACACAGACATGAAGGATGTTTTCAGCTAGTGAGGTAACTGATACCGTAACTGCTTATTCTTCAGCCGGCCGAAGTGGCCGTGCGGTTAAAGGCGCTGCAGTCTGGAACCGCGAGACCGCTACGGTCGCAGGTTCGAATCCTGCCTCGGGCATGGATGTGTGTGATGTCCTTAGGTTAGTTAGGTTTAACTAGTTCTAAGTTCTAGGGGACTAACGACCTCAGCAGTTGAGTCCCATAGTGCTCAGAGCCATTTTTGCTTATTCTTCAGATATTTGGCCAGCTGCAGACGATCGCCACCTGCATATGCAGCTATAGATGGTTGTTTGTTTTGTACGAGTTCATTCGACTTGCAGTTAGCCAGTTTGAAAGAAATATCAGACTTAATCTCCGTAGCAGAGACGAGACATAAGCTCGAAATGGACGAGGACTGTGAAAGAAGTCTGCCGCTTCTTTTCAAAGGAACTTTCTTGGCATTTGTAGTGAGCGGTTTGAGGAAATATTTTTTGTAGGCATATGACAGTGCTGGTGGTGACCCGTGTATCGAGTACGAGAGGTTTTCAAATGAACAGATATTGTCCAAGTGAAATACGGCCGGACACTTTCATATGGCAGTTGCTACTTTCTAAAGAACAAATTAGCCGGCCGGTGTGGCCGTGCGGTTCCAGGCGCTTCAGTCTGGAACCGCGCGACCGCTACGGTCGCAGGTTCGAATCCTGCCTCGGGCATGGATGTGTGTGATGTCCTTAGGTTTAAGTAGTTCTAAGTTCTAGGGGACTGATGACCATAGATGTTAAGTCCCATAGTGCTCAGATCCATTGGAAGAACAAATTAAAATATTTCGCACTCGACAACCATCGCGTTCTTGATAATCTACCGGAGCTGCGTAGTTCTTCATCTTCTCCCTTTGCTAATGCAATATCTTATGAGTGGTGGTTTTTAAAGTTTAAGATGAAGATCATTGGATTTTTCTTTCTTTTTGAAACTCTGGTGTGTGCTGATAGCCTCCAACGTGTCATTACACATAACGATTTTTCAGTTAACTCTTTCCTCATCTATTTTGCACTCTCCTAGTTCCCAGTTTACAGAGCGATGTTTAAAAGCCAGTGGCCGATACCATTAGATTCAATCCTTCGCCTTAATTTGCTTCTGTCTTGCTATGCTTGGAGTATTCCTGCTTCTTTCTTTCGTTTCTTCTATAGTGTCTTTCGCAGCTGTAATATTTAGTGGGTTGTTGTTTCCGGCCGGCCGGTGTGGCCGAGCGGTTCTAGGCGCTTCAGTTTGGAATCGCGCGACCGCTACGGTTGCAGGTTCGACTCCTGCCTCGGGCATGGATGTGTGTGATGTCCTTAGGTTAGTTAGGTTTAAGTAGTTCTAAGTTATAAGGGACTGATGACCTCACATGTTAAGTCCCATAGTGCTCAGAGCCATTTGAACCATTTTTTTTTCTTTTTTGTTTCCGTTTTTATCACTAGTCATACATTGCGAAGTTGATATAGTTGACTTTCGCGTGATAGCTATTTGCTCATTTGTGACTCTCTTGATGAAGTATTCCAAGTGTCGTTCGGATGTCGAGAGTATAACTTCCTGATCGTTCTGTTTTTCCGACACCTCAAATGAATTTCATTTGTGGCAAGCTTTGTCTACAGGGTGTTCAAAAACTGAGTCCCCAGATTAACAGGGATGATAACGGAGACAGAAACAAATATATTTCATAAAGCAATCGTGTCAAAAACGCATATTGTTGGAGTACTGAGTATGCGGGAGGTTATTGTATGTAATTGAAAATGAAATGGTGTTAAATGTTTTTCATTCAAATTCAAATGGTTCAAATGGCTCTGAGCACTACGGGACTTAACATCTGGGGTCATCAGTCCCCTAGAATTTAGAACTACGTAAACCTAACTAACCTAAGGACATCACACGCATCCATGTCCGAGGCAGGATTCGAACCTGCGACCGTAGCGGTCGCGCGGTTCCAGACTGAAGCGTCTAGAATCGCTCGACCACGCCGGCCGGCTGTTTTTCATCGCTTTATTGCTCTGATCACTGTTACAACACAGTAAGTGCTCGCAGTGAGCACCATCAACCTCAGCGCACATCCCCGTATCGACGTAGCAGGGAGTCCTGTGTTCACTGAATAATGCGTGATGTGTTCTGCATTTGTGTGACTGCTGCAATAATTCTCGAAACCAATTCCACCTCTGAGTCAACAGGTGTAGAATACACCTCGGCTTTTATGCAGCCCAGGGGCAGAAGTCTAATGGGGTGAGATCAGGGAATCTTGTAGGACAATATACTGCTCCTCTCCGACCGATTCACCAATTGCCGTAAGTACTGGTTACTACCGCTCGGACTGGTTCTACAAAGAGCACTGAGACCCCATCATACTGAAACCACATCCTCCTTCCGATATCTAGGAGCACCTCCTCCAATAGAGTCAGCTGAACGTCCAAGAACACTCTGTACACTGACCACTTGAATCGAGCAGGCAACATGTAAGGCCCATGTAAGGAGTCACCCACGATACCGGCCCAAATGTTTTCTGCAAAACGTCTCTGATGACCTGGCTCATCTGTAATATGTCGGTTTTCATCTGACCAAGCATGCGAATTGTAACTATTGTAATGCCTTCCCGGGTAAACTTAGCCCCATCTGTAAACATAACAACTTAAAAAATAGAAAGGAAAAAAGAGGGTGTTCATTAGCCTATTGCAAGAACCAGTGTACATATACAAGGCGAGGTGCGTGGTCATTTGATCCGGGCCGGCCGGTGTGGCCGTGCGGTTAAAGGCGCTTCAGTCTGGAACCGCGTGACCGCTGCGCCTCGAGCATGGATGTGTATGATGTCCTTAGGTTAGTTAGGTTTAATTAGTTCTAAGTTCTAGGCGACTAATGACCTCAGAAGTTAAGTCGCATAGTGCTCAGAGCCATTTGAAGCCATCTGATCCGGTGGCCAGCACTCTCGTAGTACCACAACAACTTTTATCTGCTCCACCGGTGTGGTACATACGCGTGGTCAGAGCTCACGAAATATGGTTGCTTTACGAAATACATTTATTTTTGTGACCTGTTAACTTCCTTGTTAGTTTGAACACCCAGTATATGAAACCCACCATCCGCACCATAATTTCGATTACACATTTAGCTGTGACTCCTCTCTGGGCTGCTTCAAAGGTCGCAGAAGAGCAAGAGAACCACACCTCTCCAGTATAGTCAGTCCAAGTAACGCACCATGATTTTCCAACCTTCAGAGAACGAATACTTCATTTCTTTTGACATACTAGTCCCTACACTCATTGCTAAATCACTTCATTTTACTGTGGTATTCTAGAACTGTCAAATCTTGTGACATGATCTAGCAATCACCTCAGCTAGCCATCAGAAACGGAAAGCGCAAAACCGTATATGTTTACATGCTTTAACGATAATTCTACGTATTCGGATCAATGAATGCTCACAAAACACATTTCAGCGTATATTACAGAAGAAAATCGGCAGTACTTGTCTGTAGTGATACTTATTCATTTCGAACTTGAACATCATGAGTCACACGCACAAGTTTTGTTAAAGTGAAATAAAGGTGTATCCATTTTCGTTTTCTCAACGTATCGGTGTCGAGTGGATGCTTGCGAAAAGAATTCGTGCAGTGAAGCGCTGTGTCTGCTTTGTTAGGCACAGGTGTCATAGCTGTAAAACGAAACACATAGGTTACAGCCCTCTAACAGCACCAAGGGGAAATTTCGCGTCATGTTGGTACACAGTCTGATGCTCACGGACTGCTTGTGAGAATCTCTCGTATCCTTGAAAACTCTCGGGCAGTACCGGGAAATGAACCCGGATTCCCCCTTGGATTTATTTGGATGTAATCTCTCGTATTCTTGAAAAGTCTCGGGCAGTACCGGGAACTGAACCCGGGTTTTCTCCGCGGCCGTCAGGCACACTGATTCCTCAGCAACATGTACGGACCTTCTCGCCCAAATACTGGTGTAAAATTATTCAACCACCAGGATGCGAAAATGTTACCTTAGCGCCTAACGCCGTTTCACTGTCCTGCGGTAGCGGCCACAGGTACGGAAGTCGAAACTTTCATTACGTGACGATATATTTCCTACGAGATTCAAGAGCGACAGTTGCTTCCTCTTCTTCTGCTTCTCTAGGTGAAGCCATATGTTGTTGTCACCTGCAGATCAGGGTCAGCGCCCTGTCCAGGTGCCGGTGGCGGCTGGATGGCCCGCTGCCATACCCAGTTGGTCACTGTGTCTCCAGAATTCTCTCCTTCCGTCAACAGCGAGCACCTGGACGTGGTCCGCAGCTTACACCTGGCCAGGTGGACGACCATAACGGCTGTCGGCAAAAGGCAAACGGCAACAAGTAACTGCTGCCAGGACTATATCGACATCTGGGTTCGGCAAGCCACCCATCTTTTTGTTCATATTGTACAATGGTCCGCCAAGTTATATCTAAATCGGTACACAATACGCAGAATGTGCTAATTACAATAAATATTTTATGTCCTAATTCTTCCACATATCTCATCATTTCTCTACGGTACACACACACACACCAATTCTTCCACATATCTCATCACTTCTCTAGGGAACACACACACACACACACACACACACAGATATCGTTCCACCCCACCGCTTCACACACTCAAATTTGTTGACCAGTTAGATATCTGTCTCAAAGAACAGGCATCACTCGCGATGAAGCGGCTGGTGCATGAAATAGAGGATGGGGGAGTAGAGGGAAAGGATGTGTGGGAAAACATGACTTCCAGTCGCACAGGGCACCGGTGGTGAAACTGAAATTTGTTTCCGGCCCGGACTCGAACCCGGATGCTTCGTTTCCATGCGATAGGCAGAAAATTTGGATCGAACAGAAAGCGTATCCGGATGGCCGAAACGGCACGGTAGCTCAGCGTGCTCGGTCAGAGGGTTAGCTACCCCCTGTAATAAAAAATTGAGCTAACGGATCAACAAAGAACCTGAACGGGTGTCATCGGACGTCCGCCCCGAACAAATTCAACGAACAATATAGAACAAAATGAGATCTAAAAAAAATATAAAAGACGATTAAGGCAACCGTTATAGAGAAGCGGAACATCCAGGTTCGAGTCCTGCTCGAGAACAGTTTTCAACTTTCGGCATTTCATTACCACAGAACCCTGTGCGGCTGGAAGTCGCGATTTCCCAACCATCCTTTCCATTTACTTCTCCATTTCGTACAAACACTTTGACTATTTACTGCGTCCCCGACTGTACTGAAATAATCAGAGCAGACAAGCAGCAGCAGAAACATTACTTATATGAAAGTCAAGAAAACACATCACACATATTCTTGAAAACAGAGGCAAACCTGTTTCAATAATTGTAATTTGCGTATTCCTTATTTCTGTAAAAATTATTAACATTGGCATATTTTTCAACTCTTTCTTAAACGAACCTAATGATTTTATATTATTCATTTCTGCGGGCAGTGCACTGAAGATTACTTTAGGTTGATATAGCATCCTTCTCTGATATAGGACCTTCTCTATGAAAGTCGTTCGTACTTCTACTTTCATAATTGTGAACTGAGCTTCTGAATGTTGAAATCTCCCTATGTGCTTTCACTTACCATACATCTTCACAGATATGTAATCCTCGAAGAGTTATAATTTCAAACTCTTTACAATTGATCCTACACAGTTCCCTATTGGTAACGCCTTTCATTATCCCTATTGGTCATCTTTAATTTAAAATAATGGTTTTGCAAAACCTGCAGTTTTCCAGACAGCATGCCACGGCGTAAGAGGCTATGCGCATCTGCATATTAGTCTCACTGTACTGTTTCAATGTTATATAACACTTAAACATTAGTAACACATAACAGTATTTACTCAGCCCTTTTTTCAGTAGGTCAACATGTTTTTCTCATTCAAGTGACCATCTAACCGAAATACTAAACACTCTGGTAAGATGTTTCTTCAGCGGTACAATTCTGTAGTTATAGGATTCTATTGCTTCTGGTTTTTATTCTTATGCATATTAGATTCTTCAGTAAGGTCTGTTTTCTTCGCTTACCACCTTGTAATTATCTTCAAGCAATCTTATTGCATTTTCTACTATGACAGGTAACTTCTGCGGTAAATTAGCTTCCTTGTGTCCATTAAACACTGCAAAAAAATGGTTCAAATGGCTCTGAGCACTATGGGACTTAACTTCTGATGTCATCAGTCCCCTAGAACTTAGAACTACTTAAACCTAACTAACCTAAAGACATCACACTCATCCATGCCCGAGGCACGATTCGAACCTGCGACAGTAGCGATCGCGCGGTTCCAGACTGTAGCGCCTAGAACCGCTCGGCCACCCTGGCCGGCAAAACACTGCATTTTCCGCTGACAAGTGGTATGTTATATTATTTACGAAAGTCAGGAATAACTGAGAGCTTAGCGTAGGACCTTAAGGTACTCCTTAACGTTCCGGTATTCTGAAAATCAATATTTATTTTCGTGTTATATTTCTAAAATCCGATGTTTGTCAGAAAGGCACATCTTAAAAGGATGCTGTGCTAAGGATATCATATTCGTATAGTGTCCTTAGTATAAGATCGTCAAATAAAATACTTTAGGAGAGCCTACAAGTAGTCCTAGATTTATTCATGTCTACATACAGCGTTAAGAACTCGCTTCAAGAGCTGTTGTAATAGATCTGGTTTTCCTGAAACCATTTATAGCACTAACTAGATTCTTTGCTTAATAAACTGCCCTGGGATATCAAAAAGACGAGAGAATTTTATTTTTTGACTGATTACTGACTGCGTTTCTTACTTCTGTTATGCTCAAAGGATACGGAAACATTGTATTTTACCAGAATGAGATTTTCACTCTGCAGCGGAGTGTGCGCTGATATGAAACTTCCTGGCAGATTAAAACTGTGTGCCCGACCGAGACTCGAACTCGGGACCTTTGCCTTTCGCGGGCAAGTGCTCTACCAACTGAGCTACCGAAGCACGACTCACGCCCGGTACTCACAGCTTTACTTCTGCCAGTACCTGTACCTCGTCTCCTACCTTCCAAACTTTACAGAAGCTCTCCTGCGAACCTTGCAGAACTAGCACTCCTGAAAGAAAGGATATTGCGGAAACATGGCTTAGCCACAGCCTGGGGGATGTTTCCAGAATGAGATTTTCACTCTGCAGCGGAGTGTGCGCTGATATGAAACTTCCTGGCAGATTAAAACTGTGTGCCCGACCGAGACTCGAACTCGGGACCTTTGCCTTTCGCGGGCAAGTGCTCTACCAACTGAGCTACCGAAGCACGACTCACGCCCGGTACTCACAGCTTTACTTCTGCCAGTACCTGTACCTCGTCTCCTACCTTCCAAACTTTACAGAAGCTCTCCTGCGAACCTTGCAGAACTAGCACTCCTGAAAGAAAGGATATTGCGGAGACATGGCTTAGCCACAGCCCGCGAAAGGCAAAGGTCCCGAGTTCGAGTCTCGGTCGGGTACACAGTTTTAATCTGCCAGGAAGTTTCATATCAGCGCACACTCCGCTGCAGAGTGAAAATCTCATTCTGGAAACATCCCCCAGGCTGTGGCTAAGCCATGTCTCCGCAATATCCTTTCTTTCAGGAGTGCTAGTTCTGCAAGGTTCGCAGGAGAGCTTCTGTAAAGTTTGGAAGGTAGGAGACGAGGTACAGGTACTGGCAGAAGTAATGCTGTGAGTACCGGGCGTGAGTCGTGCTTCGGTAGCTCAGTTGGTAGAGCACTTGCCCGCGAAAGGCAAAGGTCCCGAGTTCGAGTCTCGGTCGGGCACACAGTTTTAATCTGCCAGGAAGTTTCATATCAGCGCACACTCCGCTGCAGAGTGAAAATCTCATTCTGGAAACATCCCCCAGGCTGTGGCTAAGCCATGTCTCCGCAATATCCTTTCTTTCAGGAGTGCTAGTTCTGCAAGGTTCGCAGGAAAGCTTCTGTAAAGTTTGGAAGGTAGGAGACGAGGTACAGGTACTGGCAGAAGTAAAGCTGTGAGTACCGGGCGTGAGTCGTGCTTCGGTACATTCCGGCTTTCGCTGTCGCCGCGGTTGGACGTGCTAGCTGGTTGCTCCGCGTCGTCGGTGTCGTTGCCAGTGTTTACTGTTTGCCGTTGTGTGTTTCTGTGTTCCGAGTGATTCACGTGCATTGTACTTTTTTTTTTGTGGTCGTCCTTTTCGTCAGCAACTTGCCGATCTTGTACGGGATTCGGGCTTGACCGGATTCCATACAGCCGCAGCGCCATGTCTACCACCATCCGGAAAAACACCCCGGTTTTTGGCTTTGACAAGGATACCCGCCGAGTTCAACCGACCGCCCTCGAGATTCATGACTGGCTAACCGAGGTAATAGGCATCACTTCTGATTCTGTGCACACCACCCAGCTAGATTCTGATCGTTATTGCGTGTTTGTCAAGTTTCTCAGTCCAGTAGCAGTTGATCGACTTCTTGAAAAAATCGGCAAACAAGTCCCTTTTGTTCATCGCGACGGCACCACTAGTATGGTTAATGTAACACGTGCCGATACCTCGATTCAGACAGTTCGAGTACTTAACTTGCCCATAGAGATTGACAATGCTAAAATTAAAGATGCACTTTCTAAGTTTGGTGAGGTTAAAGAAATTGTCAACGAAAAGTGGTCGTCTCGCTACAAATTACAATGTTTCAATGGGATTAGATCTGTGGACATGGAAGTAAAAATGAACATTCCTTCTCACATCACGGTTGATGGTTATAAGGCTCACATTATATATTCTGGTCAAGCCCCCACCTGCCATATCTGCAATGAACTAGGCCATCTTCGCCAGGACTGCCCCCGCCGAGTTTTTGTCTTAAAAAATAATCTCCAGCCGCGGCGTAGATTAACACTTAACGAGGTAATGGCAGTAGATACTTCTGGTTCTTCTGCACACCCTGATGTTGATGCTCCCGAAGCAATTACCTCCGAGACCCCGCCCATAACCGCTGATGCGTTTCCACCACTCGTAGGACGGCAAACTGCTGCGCCAGTTTGTCTTGAAAGTGAATCTCAGCAAAAGAAAAGGCCGCTGGAACGTAGTGATGAGCATTCAGATGAGGAAGTATCTCACACGACTCCTGCAGCCCGGAAACCGAAACCATCAATCGCGGAGGATTTAGTACCACATGATGTTATGCGGGTCGATTTTGAAGCCAGTGCGGATGGACTTGAGGGGATGTCGAATTCTGAGACGCCGGGTCATGAACAGGAACCTCCTATTTTGAGTGCCGCGCCCGAAGGACAACAGCCGCTACAACGCGCACACAGTGAGGAAGTGTTGTGTCAACAACGCGCTACAGCTGACGCCCGACAACAAGTTCCGGGCGGAAGTAAACAAGTGAAAGTGTTTACCAACCTGCCAGCTGCCGGCGGCAGTGCTGCGACAACGACACGACCGCGTCTCAAAGAATCCACAAAAACTTCGGGACCTCAAAACGTCCCACGACGAAGGCTCAATCCACAGCCAAATCTCTCAGCTCCTCGCAACAAGGGAAATTCCACTTCCTCGCAAGCGGATGTAGTACCCCGAAATATTAGTTATGAAATTGTGAGGGAACGATCCGGTGATGACAACAGCAAAGAACTCGGCGAAGCCCACCCTCCACAGTAGTAATTCCGTTGGTACAAGGTTTGTTCCATGCTGTCACCTAAGGTTGCAAAGCTTCTTCGTGTTTTTTCTGTCCTTTTATCCGGTTATGGTTCGCAGCATTCACTGTGTCGTTTTTGCTACAACCGGCCTATGATTCGTAGTGTATCACTTGTTATGGTTTTTATTTCGCTTCCAGATCCAATAATCCTCTTATGGCTGCTCACATTATACCTTTTTTAATTCTGCAGCCGGCACTCTTGAGCTCGATGCAATCGTTTTGTTATACTTTTACATCTCATTACCTATATGCTACAGGCCTATACTATCACCTCCCTTAATATCAATAGGATTACGTCAGAGTTAAAATTTGCTTTATTAAAAGAATTTTTGTTTGACTCTGGTACAGATATTGCCCTTTTACAAGAGGTTGCTACACGGCAAATTAACATTCCCGGCTATGTTGCAATAATCAATTTCGCTCCCGAATTCAGTGCTGGCACAGCGATTTTAGTCAGGGAAGGAATACCTCTAACCGATGTCGAAACGTTAGACTCTGGACGGGGCATAGGCGTGAATATCATGGGCGTCAGTGTAATCAATCTGTATGCACCATCTGGCAGTGCACGGCGCGCTGACAGATCGAAGTTTGTTAAGGAGGATATCATTTACTTATTGCGGAGAGACTCTCCAAACTTGATCATTGCAGGCGATTTTAATTGTGTATTTCACCATAAAGATCAATCCCCCAATTTTAATTATTCCCCTGAATTAAACTTTCTTGTCTCCCAAATGAAACTGAGGGACGCATGGGAAGTTAAGTATCCCACGCTTGTGAAATACACGCACATTTCACATAATTCCAGTAGCAGGATTGATAGAATCTATATGTCAAGTCACATAGTGAGGAATTTGCTACAAGTGGAAATCACTCCAGTCAGCTTCTCTGATCACTGTAGTGTGAGTGCCTGCATAAACTTAGACCGGCAACCAACTCACTGGTTTAGGAATCAGTGGAGCATGAATGTCGGCCTCTTAACAGACGACGAGCTCGAGGTCGAATTAAAGACAGCTTGGGAGTTTTGCTTGCGCTCTGTACACAACTTTCCGAGTGTTTTGGAGTGGTGGACCCGCAAGGCGAAGCCCAAATTACGAAAAGTAATTATATCTTATAGTATAGAGAGATCTCGGGCAGTTCACCGTACAATGGAATTTTACTACATGGTCTTAAGGGATTTGTATGATCAGGCTGATGGCTCAGACAGGCGCTTGTCCGACATCAAGAAAATTAAAGCGACATTATTAAGCTTAAAGAGAAAACAACTGGAGGGTCTTAAACTTAAGTCAAAAGCCAGATCTGTTAGCGAGGACGAAACGGCTGCGTTATATCATCTGATTAAACATCGCAAGAACCGACGACGGATATTCATGGACGAACTTAGATTAGAAAACGGTACTGTCCTCACTGTGCAAAACGAGATAATCAGAGAAATCCACAGATATTACAGTGCCCTGTATGAGGCAGAAGCAACGCAAGAGGACGATTTGGATGAGTTATTTGCGTTTACAACCTCCACAATTACGGCCGACGACAACGCCGGCTTATTTTCGGCTTTTAGTCCAGATGAAGTCCTTGAAATAATTCGCTGCTCCCCTAAAAGTAAATCGCCGGGCCCTGATGGCCTTCCGGTCGAATTCTATCAACGATATTGGAGTATCATAGGTGATAAGTTGACACAAGCCGTTAACGACGTACTGCGGGGAAAGTTTGTACCATCAGAACTTAAAGAATGTAAAATCGTGTTGATTCCTAAAAATAAGGGATGTAAAAAGATTAACAACTTCCGGCCGATTTCTCTTCTTAATTCAGATTATAAGATTATTGCGAGAGCTTTAAACAATCGAATGATGCCGTTGACCGCAAACATAATCGGGCAACAGCAAACTTGTGCTTATAGGCGATCAATATTTCAGACTATAGCACAATATAGAGATATCGTCGCTCTGTCGTCTGCCAGCACCATTAATTGCGGCCTCCTTTTTGTCGACTTTTATAAAGCATTTGATAGTGTCAGCCATAAATACCTCTTCGAAACGATGCGGAGGATGGGCTTCGGGCATGACTCCATCGCTGTCGTGCGCAATATGATCACTGGTCTGGTCGCCACGATCTCCGTCAACTGCCAGCTCACAAGACCAATTACCATCGCAAGGGGTGTCCCCCAAGGAAGCCCCCTTTCCATGTTGCTCTTTGTCATCTCCCTAGAACCATTGCTGCGGCTAGTACAAGAGCACATGACGGGCATAACGATTGCCGGGAAGAAAACTGCAGTTGGGGCATATGCTGATGATGTCGGCATCGTCGTGAGGAACAGGGATGATGTGATTCAACTGGAGGCAGACCTCAGAAGCTATTGTTCCGCTTCTGGCGCAAAAATGAATGAAATTAAAGCAAATTTCTACGTATAAGGGGACTTGACGATGTCGACCTAGAATGGGCTACCCATGTTACGGAACACAAATCTCTTGGGACGATACTGACGGTCCCTCCACAAAGGATGATAACGGCAAATTGGCGGGATGTCTCGTTCAAAGTCAAGGGTGCTTTAATAGATAACGTTTATCGCAGTATGGACCAAATTCAGAGGGTTAAATTTATAAATACATGTATCCTGTCGCGAGCATATTATGTGGCACAGGTCTTTCCAATTCCCACTGTCATAGCCAAACAGATAATGAGCAAGTTGACCAATTTTCTGTGGCGGGGGGAAATATTTCGAGTTGACGTGAAGACTGTGACCCTCGACCCTCTGCATGGCGGTATGGGTCTGACCGATCTGAACGCCAAAGCAATGGCTTTGTACATTAAACGGATGACATCCTTAATCCAAAACTACTCTGACACCCTTACGGCAAAGTTGTTTGAGGCAGTCGCGCCGAAAAGCGTAGAACCGCCGATCAATGTGCAGACGATCGATTACCAGCTCTCCCACATCCGCACATATTATCTGGAAAAGAGCTACTTGAGCGAAGTCCTTCTCCAACATCGACCCTTAACTGCCAAGGACATTCTGGAGCACAGGAAACAATATGAGGGCAAGAACAAAATCGAACAAAAGCACACTGGAGTCAATTGGGATGTCCTGTGGGCGAACATCAGCAGCAGTGTACTTCCGTCCCTGGTCAGGTCAACATGGTACAAAACGGTTAACAACATTATCAGCACAAATGAGCGCCTGCATGCGATTGGGCTAAGCGACACAGCCCATTGTCCAGATTGTCACCAAGTGGATACTGTTCCCCACAGATATACTTGCAGTCACCGCATGCGCAATTGGCAATGGGTTCGTCAAAAAGTCGCCCTTATAACTAGGACTTCTGAAAATAACATTGACACGAAATTACTGCACAGACCAGACGTCAAATATTTTCCGCCAACCAAAAATAATGCCGTCATGTGGCTGTTGGGCCAATATACAAGTCATGTCTTCAATCGGCTGACGGGCGAAGATTACAGCGAGTTTCAGTTACACATGGAAACGGAACATATTAAAATTAGAAACTACGCGGATCACCGTCGCAAGTACGGTAATATGCTTCATATTGCATTCAATAGAACAGGTATTGGATAGCTGTTCGAGCTCTAAAACCTTCACCCGTTAATGTATCAACCGAATGATCTGGCTCCAATCCCATATTGATGCGTTCTAAAAAAAAAAATACAAAAAAATTAAAAAAAAAATAAATAAAAATAAAAAAAACTCAATGTTCCTTTCCCATCGATGTGAGTGATGGCGGGTATGAGGGTGGCACCCTGGCCAGGCCTCGGACTAATTGACCCCTGCCCTCCTTGCCGCCATCTGCCTGCCCCGCTCGCAACAAATAAAAAAAAGAAAAAAAAGTCGCAAAAAAAAAAAAGTGGCGCAATCGGCTAGCGCGTTCGGCTGTTAACCGAAAGGTAGGTGGTTCGAGCCCACCCGGGGGCGAAATCGTTTTAACCGGCACCGAGGTGAGGACATACGTCAACTTTGTTAGAGATACACAGCTAGCGTGACAATTTGGCTATGTTTGAGTGATGCCACAGAGCCTTATACACATTCAGCGAAGTGACACTGTAGGTAAAAACATAAAAAAAAGAAAAAAAAAGGTAGCTCAGTTGGTAGAGCACTTGCCCGCGAAAGGCAAAGGTCCCGAGTTCGAGTCTCGGTCGGGCACACAGTTTTAATCTGCCAGGAAGTTTCATATCAGCGCACACTCCGCTGCAGAGTGAAAATCTCATTCTGGAAACATCCCCCAGGCTGTGGCTAAGCCATGTCTCCGCAATATCCTTTCTTTCAGGAGTGCTAGTTCTGCAAGGTTCGCAGGAGAGCTTCTGTAAAGTTTGGAAGGTAGGAGACGAGGTACAGGTACTGGCAGAAGTAAAGCTGTGAGTACCGGGCGTGAGTCGTGCTTCGGTAGCTCAGTTGGTAGAGCACTTGCCCGCGAAAGGCAAAGGTCCCGAGTTCGAGTCTCGGTCGGGCACACAGTTTTAATCTGCCAGGAAGTTTCATATCAGCGCACACTCCGCTGCAGGGTGAAAATCTCATTCTGGAAACATCCCCCAGGCTGTGGCTAAGCCATGTCTCCGCAATATCCTTTCTTTCAGGAGTGCTAGTTCTGCAAGGTTCGCAGGAGAGCTTCTGTAAAGTTTGGAAGGTAGGAGACGAGGTACAGGTACTGGCAGAAGTAAAGCTGTGAGTACCGGGCGTGAGTCGTGCTTCGGTAGCTCAGTTGGTAGAGCACTTGCCCGCGAAAGGCAAAGGTCCCGAGTTCGAGTCTCGGTCGGGCACACAGTTTTAATCTGCCAGGAAGTTTCATATCAGCGCACACTCCGCTGCAGGGTGAAAATCTCATTCTGGAAACATCCCCCAGGCTGTGGCTAAGCCATGTCTCCGCAATATCCTTTCTTTCAGGAGTGCTAGTTCTGCAAGGTTCGCAGGAGAGCTTCTGTAAAGTTTGGAAGGTAGGAGACGAGGTACAGGTACTGGCAGAAGTAAAGCTGTGAGTACCGGGCGTGAGTCGTGCTTCGGTAGCTCAGTTGGTAGAGCACTTGCCCGCGAAAGGCAAAGGTCCCGAGTTAGAGTCTCGGTCGGGCACACAGTTTTAATCTGCCAGGAAGTTTCATTGTATTTTACCTTTGGAAGACTTTCATATTATTATTTATATTACATTCGTCTTTAAATGTTGTGCTACGTTTGTATAATATTCATTAAACGTATTAGCGATCTGTATCGGATCTTCAACAGTTTTTCCTTCAACTTCTTATGAGGAGTTTACTTTTATTTACTTTATTTCTTTCCGGATTATTATTAACAACTTTTCACACTGATTTAATTTTGTAACTTCCTTGTTCGATAAATGAGCCGTTTACTATGATTTTTCCTGCTAGCATATCTTTCGAGTATATCCCTTTGTAGCCTACTACATACGGCTTCAAAGAGGTATTTTGTTTTGTTGTTACATTAAGCACTCTACGAGTTTCTGATGACTTCCTTATGTCCTATGCCAGCAAATATTTGACTTTATTTTAGCTGGTAATACAGCTTCGAAGAAATATTTCTAACTACAGGAAAATTAGTCGAACTTTTTGTTACAATTATTTCATAACATCTGTTCCCACGTTACATAATGTATGCTGTGATTGAAAATTCCATTACTGTCCTCATTAGCGTCATTAATATTTCTCCTCATGACGTAATTTGTATGTAGCTTGCAATTACTGTTAAACACATTTAAGCACAAATTTGATTGCTTTGTGTCTGTCACCTCAATGTCATAATCATATCTTTTTCTTCCAGTGGATATTTGATCAACTGTTGCACGATTCCCCTCGACATATTCGGTGGTATTCTGTTCTATTGCTGACGGACTGTAAGAGATTACTAAGTCAATCAGTTTCAATCTTGCAATTCTGGAGTTTACGACATCACCGGTCACAAATGAGTTTTTTTTTATTGAGTTTGAAGTTCACTTAAAATATTTATATGTTTCCTAAAAAAAGAGAAAAATAAACTGTTGGTTGATAATATTTTCATACACGGATACACTTCACAAGAGAATTAAAGGATCACTTCTTCGAAATCACGTAATTGCCTCCCATTCCAACGCATAAGTTTGAAATCTGGCTCAGAGGTGCCTTCAACCTTCTCCTGTAACGGTGTAAAACCGTGGCTCCCTGCGACGTCACCCTCGGGCTTGGCGGCACTTCAAACAGCAAGGTGTCGGCACATGCTACAAAGGGCCACCGCTCAGAAGTTCATTTGAGCTGTGAGACGTGTTCATGACGTCATATTGGGACCAAATTTCGCCACAATTCCATCCAGCGCCGCCATGGACGTGTCACACGATGGTAAAGTCGTTACAGCTCCTCTTACCTTCATTTCACTCCTTCTTTGATGCCTTTGTGCTGGAAGTCAGAACCGCGACGCCCAACGTTGAAATCAAGCGGTTTTCGTACGGATGGTCTTTTATAATGTTTCGGACACACACCCGCTCAGATCGAAACAGAAAGATGCTTGGAGTGTTGATTCCAGATATTTCACAGAACACTGTCATTTTCGATCACAAAACGTGTTTCGACACATGTCTGGTACCCTCTCTCAGTTCTACGTGATTTCTTTAATATGTGTGGTTTATATCTTAAACTTACAGAATGTAATCTTTGGTAAATTTTATACTGACATTATATCGTTTTTGATGACTGTAATGCATAATCCTTGGTTGGTACGTATGGTATATTTGTACACAGTTTTTATACCCTTGTACACCTCACATTAATCTTGGTTTCGTTAATACACGACAGTAAAAGAACGAAAAATTTTAGACCACGTATTTGAAGAGTTATTTCGAGACTGTTGTGGATTTACATCAATGACTGACATTACATAAGAACGCCGAAAATTTACTGAGGCAGCAGATCAATTTCAACTTAAAACTATGTAGAACTTCTTCCTTGAACTTTAATATTTAAGAACAAGAGTTGAAAATGATTTAGTGCATAACACAGCATGAGACCAGAGACTACTGACACAGTACTATGTCTGGTTTAGTAGAATAAAATAGGTCGTGGTTGTTCTCTGCATCTGGCTCGGACATTGTTCTCACTTAGGAAAGAACAAGGAATAGTCCAAAGCCAACAGATAAGTCGAAAAGAGCTTTTTCTCCAATTTCACCTACCTCACATGTTCGCAGTGTATCTATATCAAGACCATCCAAGTCTCTTGCAAGTAAGTGCAAAAAATTAAATGCTCATGCTCAAAGTACAAGACATAACGTGAATCATTATGTTCTTGCAACAAAAATTTTGACTTTATAAATATGTACCTTTTCGTAAGGAAATCAATACATATTATTAAAATGGATGTATGTGTAACCACTGGACAGATCTCAACAAGACTTGGTACATATATACATTGCTGTCAAGTGACGATAGCTGTGAAGTTAAGAACGACCTACCTATCAGAGGGGTGGGGGTGGGGACCAAAAAAAAGGCGTGGTCCGTGACGCGTGAATTCCAAGGCTTCATTCACCAACATTTGAGAATGAGAGCACTTAGCGACTTCTAACAAATTTTACACACAATTTTAAACCTTTACGAAACATTTTCTCTTTGACAACCGCCACAAAATGTTGAAAGGGAAAGTGTTTAACACTTACTACTTTTCCGCTGTTCGTGCACTAAAAGTAACACATTAGGCTTGACGTTGTAATTTATTATTTTCTTACTATTACCTGTATTCGCGACACATTTCACATACAGTATTCACACATTCCACTAAATATAGCTGCAAAATTATATCATTGTACGACACATAGTCCAGCAGATATGGCGTCTTAAACAATGAGACGCGTGAAAGACTGTCTCATCAAGCATGACTTTTAAATTTATTACTTCTTTGCTACTAAATCTATTCATAATAAATTTCGCAGACAGTATCCACATATGACGGTGAGTGTACCTACAATATTACATCACTGTGCGACTCATAGCTCAGGAGATATGACCTCATGAACAATGAGACGCGTGAAAATCTGCCTCATCGTGTACGACGTTTAAATTTATTACTTCGTTGCTACCAAATCTATTCCCAGCACATTTTGCAGACAGTTTCCACATTTGCCGCTGAATGTTCCTACAAAATTATATCATTGTATGACACATAGTCCAGGAGATATGACGTCACAAACATTAAGCACAATGCCACAGGCTGCGTGGTATGGACGTGGGCGCACAGCTACAAATAAATACTTCGGCATCGCCGGGTTTCTCCGTTAGTTGAAATATAAAACTTGCCAACGTACATAAAATACGAAGGATTTTCGTCGTTTAGTGACAATCTGAAAGGCATATTGCTTGATAATTGTTGTTACATTGTATTTTTTTACGTATTAAATCAAATAAACATGAAAATAACAAATGTAGGAATAAAAAACATAACCAACAATACAAAATATTTGAGAATGGGAGAGAGGATAAGGGAATTTGAAATTGCAACATAATGTTGCCTGATATCAGTACATATAATTGTGTCAGTATTTGTTGGCGTGATGTATACATGAATTTTCATCACACTTTGTCATCATCATCTATCACGACGTTTCTCATATCATATTACACCTATTGCCTACATCAGCTTGTGCATAACTTCTCCGAAAAAGATTTGGAGAACTAAGTGAGAAATAACAATACAGGTAACACGTTGTGCATTGCTAGAACAGTGTACGTGTTTCAAGTCCTTTCTGGAGGTATTTTATGATTATTATACAACTGCAAGTGTAAGATTCGTGATGTATCAGACTGTTAAAGTACCTTCATTCGTAACTGTAACCAGAGATAGAATCAAGATAACACTTTTATACAGTGATATATTTCCCGATTTTAACTACACTAGATTACACTAAACACAATTTCCTTTTGATAGACCATTGAGACTTCAGTGTATATAAGCATAATATTTTCTTAGTGCCCAAGTCGTAATACGAGCCGGCCGGAGTGGCCTTGTGGTTCTAGGCGCTACAGTCTGGAACCGAGCGACCGCTACGGTTGCAGGTTCGAATCCTGCCTGGGACATGGATGTGTGTGATGTCCTTAAGTTAGTTAGGTTTAATTAGTTCTAAGTTCTAGGCGACTTAATGACCTCAGCAGCTAAGTCACATAGTGCTCAGAGCCATTTAAACCATTAAAAAAAATCGTAATACGAAAACTGCCAAATACGGCATTTGAGTTTTGGAATGATAGGATCGAAAATGGGTTGGACATAAATTTGGGGTTGACAAGGAGCGCTACAAAGAAATAGACGGGATATGCGATCGAGCAGTGAGAAAAATTCCAGCAGCTAAAATAATGTTTCTTGCTCCGCATGCGCAGTAACGCCGGTTTTCTGATCCTTGATGGAAGATTTCTGGCCTCTTCTCGAACGAATCTAGTTGCAACAGGCACCAGAGCAATGTGCACCAAGTCAGCCATCAACAGTGGCATTCGAGCAGTACTAATATTAGGAATTAAATCTGTGGAATAACAGAGGAATCAGGGTGTTTTAGATACAAAAGTTCTCCTAAACTACATTATGTAAACGTATCCATTGCTCTCAAACTTCTCCCACCTTTCTTCTTCCTTTCCAAAGAAGAAGATAATGTTACGTGCAATTTCCCTTTGAAGGTAACATCTTTATTTCTATAAAATACGAGTAAAACACGGTTTTTTAACACAAACTCTTAACTTTAAGTAATTCTACTTGTCCACTTTAATGTACACTAAGACAACTTTAACGATAAAGAACTGATGTGTGAAGACAGTATTTGTGTGCACACTATTATTGCGATACAAACTAGCTTCTGGAATTCCTTCGTGTAAGTCGATAGAAGGAATTCAGGTTTGCCTCGAGATGTAAGTACTCTGATGTATTCGATGGACGTTATAGAATGGTGGAGTGCTTAAGTTCGTTCAAGTCGTTGATACATGTCACAAAAGAGACATCACCGTGACGAAGACAGTTTTTTAACAACCTAGTATGGTTGCTTAAAACATAACAATCCCTAAGTCTTACTGACAATAACAACAGACTGTGTTAACATTTATATTTTCTACGTCATGTGTGATAATTTTCTAATTTCAGTTGATACTGTTACGCTTCTTCGTCTACTTGGCCATGTCCAAGGATATAAATACTGCCATGAGATATTCAAATATTAGTAAAAATGAGTGATGCTCACACCATTGGTATTTCGTGACACGAAAAAATGCTCGGCCAAGTGTGAAGTACAGCAGTAAGAAATGTAGTACGGAACTCAGTCTCACTTCGCAAAACATACCGTACTGAGACCGTAAACTATGTGAAACCATTAGACTGCAGAACATAATACATCGTTCATTCCACGGTTATTTGTCTGAATAGCTCGACTTGCGATCCGTCTGTAAAGGTGCGTTATTCCTCAGTACCCGGGTACCCACATGTTAAGCATAATTAATAAATGAGACTATATCTGAGAACAGTATGTCGGAAAGATTACAGAACAAGGTGAAGCGTAGCCACAAGAGAAACAGGAGTGTCCAGAGTCAGAAATAAGAAACTGGTGGCTGATTTTCAAAGAGTTGTATTACTATTGCCGCAGACGAGAACGTCAAGGAAGTCAACCATCTGGTCTTGGTCGATTCACAAAACGGCTGACGCCATAGGTATCTCAGAAGAAAGAGTATTCTACATGATGACGATGGTGCTGATCATGATTATAACCTGCATTTAGAACGCACGACAGCTTGCCTTCACTACGAGAAGAGTACAGCTGAAATTAATCAAATGTTTTTGATGAAACAGAGAAAGCCATTCAAGGAACAAATACACTCCTGGAAATGGAAAAAAGAACACATTGACACCGGTGTGTCAGACCCACCATACTTGCTCCGGACACTGCGAGAGGGCTGAACAAGCAATGATCACACGCACGGCACAGCGGACACACCAGGAACCGCGGTGTTGGCCGTCGAATGGCGCTAGCTGCGCAGCATTTGTGCACCGCCGCCGTCAGTGTCAGCCAGTTTGCCGTGGCATACGGAGCTCCATCGCAGTCTCTAACACTGGTAGCATGCCGCGACAGCGTGGACGTGAACCGTATGTGCAGTTGACGGACTTTGAGCGAGGGCGTATAGTGGGCATGCGGGAGGCCGGGTGGACGTACCGCCGAATTGCTCAACACGTGGGGCGTGAGGTCTCCACAGTACATCGATGTTGTCGCCAGTGGTCGGCGGAAGGTGCACGTGCCCGTCGACCTGGGACCGGACCGCAGCGACGCACGGATGCACGCCAAGACCGTAGGATCCTACGCAGTGCCGTAGGGGACCGCACCGCCACTTCCCAGCAAATTAGGGACACTGTTGCTCCTGGGGTATCGGCGAGGACCATTCGCAACCGTCTCCATGAAGCTGGCCTACGGTCCCGCACACCGTTAGGCCGTCTTCCGCTCACGCCCCAACATCGTGCAGCCCGCCTCCAGTGGTGTCGCGACAGGCGTGAATGGAGGGACGAATGGAGACGTGTCGTCTTCAGCGATGAGAGTCGCTTCTGCCTTGGTGCCAATGATGGTCGTATGCGTGTTTGGCGCCGTGCAGGTGAGCGCCACAATCAGGACTGCATACGACCGAGGCACACAGGACCAACACCCGGCATCATGGTGTGGGGAGCGATCTCCTACACTGGCCGTACACCACTGGTGATCGTCGAGGGGACACTGAATAGTGCACGGTACGTCCAAACCGTCATCGAACCCATCGTTCTACCATTCCTAGACCGGCAAGGGAACTTGCTGTTCCAACAGGACAATGCACGTCCGCATGTATCCCGTGCCACCCAACGTGCTCTAGAAGGTGTAAGTCAACTACCCTGGCCAGCAAGATCTCCGGATCTGTCCCCCATTGAGCATGTTTGGGACTGGATGAAGCGTCGTCTCACGCGGTCTGCACGTCCAGCACGAACGATGGTCCAACTGAGGCGCCAGGTGGAAATGGCATGGCAAGCCGTTGCACAGGACTACATCCAGCATCTCTACGATCGTCTCCATGGGAGAATAGCAGCCTGCATTGCTGCGAAAGGTGGATATACACTGTACTAGTGGCGACATTGTGCATGCTCTGTTGCCTGTGTCTATGTGCCTGTGGTTCTGTCAGTGTGATCATGTGATGTATCTGACCCCAGGAATGTGTCAATAAAGTTTCCCCTACCTGGGACAATGAATTCACGGTGTTCTTATTTCAATTTCCAGGAGTGTACATTCTAAGACAAAAAATTATCCACATGGGACGGAAACAGGTAGATATGGTGTTCATATACAAACAAACAAACCATTATAATTTGAGAAAAATTGGATGATTTATTCGAGAGAAAGAGCTTCACCAGTTGAGCAAGTCAACAACGCATTGGCCATCTCTGGACCTTATGAAAGCAGTTATTCTACCTGACATTGATTGAGAAAGTTGTTGGATTCTCCTGAGGGATATCGAGCTAAATTCTGTCGAATTGGCGCGTTAGATCGTCAAAATCGCGAGTTGTTTCAGGGTCCTGCCCATAATGCTCCAAACGTTCTCAATTGGAGAGAGATCCGGCGACCTTGCTAGCCAAGCTAGTGCTTGGCAAGCACGAAACCACGAAGACAAGCAGTGGAAACTCTCGCTGTGTGTGAGCGGGCAATTTCTTGCTGAAATGTTAGCCTAGAATGGTTTGCCATAATGGGCAACAAAATGGGGCGTAGAATATCGTCGACGTACCACTGTGTTGTAAGGCTGCCACAGATGACAATAAAAGGGATGAAATACTGTGAAATGTAATGTCTCCCCGACCATCGCTCATGGCTGTCGGGCCGTATGGTAGCAAAATCCAGGTCTGTTCCCCACCACCGTCCGGGGCGTCTCCAGCCACCTCTTTGCTGGTCCCCGGGACCCAGCTCGAAGCGGGACTCATCGCTGAACATAGGTCTAATCCACTCCAGGCCAAATGTGCCCGGTACCGTTGCAAACGGGCTTGTTGGTGTGAGTCCCGCCAGCATCGTTGAATAGTGGCATCGCTCCTATTCAGACACCGAGCGATTCACCGATGACTCCCGCCGGCTTCTTTGAGCCCAACTACACGTCCTCTCTCAAATGCTGATATTGGGTGGGTTTTTTTTTTTTCGAATGAACCTGCAGATCTAAGCAGTTCTTAAAAGACAGCAAATTAAGAGATCAGTATTTGTTAAAACGTGAAGTTTATCGAAGAGATGAAGCAGTCAAATTTATAAATCCCGAATTTAGATAGATGTTGATGGTTATTCACTGACTGTACCAACCACACTACTACGCAGTAATTTTAGGAAGAGTCCGGGTATCACCCAGAAATATAAAATGTTTGCCACGGTTGTCGCAGACTCCCTTGAAACTGAAGGAAGATGATCGTCAGGTCTGACTGCACCTCTCTTACCGAAACATGAAATGTAATCAATTTAATGGCGTATTGGAAGGGATACCTGTCAAGCACTACTATTTGGTATATTCTCACCTCGAACGAGATGGTCACGAGTCACAAGGAAATGCCGTTGTTTCTCACTCTTTGTAATTCTGTCGGAGAGACAAGAGTGACCTTTAGCCACAGTAGTGTAATTGGCGTGACTTGTTGTTTACGTCCCTAGCCACTCATTCGCACATTGACTCACGAGGGTTATCTTGAGCTGTGAGTTAAGGCCGCACAGCTGGTTGGCACATTGTGTCGTACCGAGTTACTCAGCAACGCCTCCGGCTGTAGCGTCAGCATTCTCATTTCTGCAGACGAAACAAATTAATTATTTTACTGAAACGTTTGGACTACTTCAATCATCTTACTAGCGAGTGAAATCACTGGCCTTCGGCATTTTTAGACCTCGGCAGGGTCCGGTATAGAGTGCTGTCATTCGGAAAAAGATTCATTTGAAGCCAGATGAGCAGTCCCTTTTTTTTCTTTGTAGAAGAAAAGAAGTGTTACTGCTCCCTCCTCCTTCTTTTGCAACCGGGCTTGGAACGGCTGTAGAAGCAGCGAATCAGTATCAGCACAATGCAGAAAACTGCGAAGTGAAAGTCACGTTATTTCCCAATCACAGAAACCATGAAGAGTACAGAGAATAATTTTAACATTACTGATCAAGGAACTTGGAAGCCAAGATGCGTCAGGGGATTGAGTGAGGTTCCCCAGTTCGAGATCCCGCGCGAGCCTCACAGTATCTACATCTACGTGAAAATTCTGTAATTCGCAGAGGGCTCATCGAACCACTTTAGATTATTTCTCTAACCATCCACTCTCGAACAGCCTGTAGGAAAAACGAATACCAAATTTTTTTCCGTGCGAACTCTAATTTATCACATTTCATTAGGTCGGTCGTTTCTCCCCATGCAGATGGTTATCAACAAAATATTTGCACGTCTGGAAAAGAAAGTAGGTGATTGAAATTTCGTTAAAATATCTCCCCGCAACGAAACAAATTAATTATTTTACTGAAACGTTTGGACTACTTCAATCATCTTACTAGCGAGTGAAATCACTGGCCTTCGGCATTTTTAGACCTCGGCAGGGTCCGGTATAGAGTGCTGTCATTCGGAAAAAGATTCATTTGAAGCCAGATGAGCAGTCCCTTTTTTTTCTTTGTAGAAGAAAAGAAGTGTTACTGCTCCCTCCTCCTTCTTTTGCAACCGGGCTTGGAACGGCTGTAGAAGCAGCGAATCAGTATCAGCACAATGCAGAAAACTGCGAAGTGAAAGTCACGTTATTTCCCAATCACAGAAACCATGAAGAGTACAGAGAATAATTTTAACATTACTGATCAAGGAACTTGGAAGCCAAGATGCGTCAGGGGATTGAGTGAGGTTCCCCAGTTCGAGATCCCGCGCGAGCCTCACAGTATCTACATCTACGTGAAAATTCTGTAATTCGCAGAGGGCTCATCGAACCACTTTAGATTATTTCTCTAACCATCCACTCTCGAACAGCCTGTAGGAAAAACGAATACCAAATTTTTTTCCGTGCGAACTCTAATTTATCACATTTCATTAGGTCGGTCGTTTCTCCCCATGCAGATGGTTATCAACAAAATATTTGCACGTCTGGAAAAGAAAGTAGGTGATTGAAATTTCGTTAAAATATCTCCCCGCAACGAAACAAATTAATTATTTTACTGAAACGTTTGGACTACTTCAATCATCTTACTAGCGAGTGAAATCACTGGCCTTCGGCATTTTTAGACCTCGGCAGGGTCCGGTATAGAGTGCTGTCATTCGGAAAAAGATTCATTTGAAGCCAGATGAGCAGTCCCTTTTTTTTCTTTGTAGAAGAAAAGAAGTGTTACTGCTCCCTCCTCCTTCTTTTGCAACCGGGCTTGGAACGGCTGTAGAAGCAGCGAATCAGTATCAGCACAATGCAGAAAACTGCGAAGTGAAAGTCACGTTATTTCCCAATCACAGAAACCATGAAGAGTACAGAGAATAATTTTAACATTACTGATCAAGGAACTTGGAAGCCAAGATGCGTCAGGGGATTGAGTGAGGTTCCCCAGTTCGAGATCCCGCGCGAGCCTCACAGTATCTACATCTACGTGAAAATTCTGTAATTCGCAGAGGGCTCATCGAACCACTTTAGATTATTTCTCTAACCATCCACTCTCGAACAGCCTGTAGGAAAAACGAATACCAAATTTTTTTCCGTGCGAACTCTAATTTATCACATTTCATTAGGTCGGTCGTTTCTCCCCATGCAGATGGTTATCAACAAAATATTTGCACGTCTGGAAAAGAAAGTAGGTGATTGAAATTTCGTTAAAATATCTCCCCGCAACGAAGAACTCTTTTGTTTTAGTGATTACGACGCCATCTCGCGTACCATATCAATGGCATTCTCCCCCTATGTTGTGATAATACACGTGTGAATATTACAGGTATGAAGAAAGGTATGGAATATAAATACACAACTTAGAGCAGAGAAATAAGAAGTACTGAAAATTATTATGAACAATAACGATGTTGACATTTTAGGACTGTGTGCAACCAGGTGTCAAGGGCAAGATGATTTCAGCAGTGATTTAATGAGAATAATGTATAGTGGATGAGAAGAACAAGGCAGAAGGGACACCAACCATGCTGGGAACAAAATGAGCAAATAACGTATAAGATAGATTAACAATGTGACGAACTGCAAAACAATCCAGCTTAGTAATTATACAAGTTTATATTCCTGCACATGATGGGACTGCAGAAATATATGAAAACGCAGAAGAAGAAAAAAGAAGCCGGCCACGGTGGCTGAGCGGTTCTAGGCGCTACAGTCTGGAAACACGCAACCGCTACGGCGCAGGTTCGAATTCTGCCTCGGGCATGGATGTGTGTGATGTCCTTAGGTTAGTTAGGTTTAAGTAGTTCTAAGTTCTAGGGGACTGATGACCTCAGAAGTTAAGTCCCATAGTGCTCAGAGCCATTTGAACCATCTGAAGAAAAAAAAAATAACAACTGACAAAGATAATATATTCATAATGGGAGATTTCAGAGCAGTAGTAGGGAGTGATTTTCAGAGGAGCACAGCGGGAAGATTTCGATTAGGAATCACCAACAGCAGAGCAGAGTGTCTCCTTAATTTTTGTGAGGAAAGTGACATGGTAATAACAACCTTCGAAGTGCATAAAAAATGGAAGTACACATGGAAAGCTCCAGCTGATAAAAGCAAGTTCACTATCGATTGCGATTATATATTCGTGAAGAGCTAGATGTAGACGCCTTTTATGTACGTCTTAGCAAAGTGTAATTTGTGGTATAAAAGAAACCACAGCATGAATGCAAAAAGATATAATTGTGAAACAAGAAAGAAATAAGAAGGAAATATGGTACAAGGAAAAACATCCTTATCAATTGTAGTAATACCTTAACATACTGGAATAAAAGGAATGAAATTGTACCTAAAAATAGCAGAGAAAGTGCTGCGAAAAAACGAATGTTCTATAGAAAACCATGGATGACAGACAAAATAATAAAAGTGATTCAGGGAAAAGGCAAATACAGGAAAAGATATATAGCATCAGGCACTTGTGGCCTAGCGGTTCTAGGCTCTTCAGTCTGGAACTTCGCAACCGCTACGGTCGCAGGTTCGGGCATGGATGTGTGTGATGTCCTTAGGTTGGTTAGGTTGGTTCAAATGGCTCTGAGCACTATGGGACTCAACTGCTGTGGTCATAAGTCCCCTAGAACTTAGAACTACTTAAACCTAACTAACCTAAGGACAGCACACAACACCCAGCCATCACGAGGCAGAGAAAATCCCTGACCCCGCCGGGAATCGAACCCGGGAACCCGGGCGTGGGAAGCGAGAACGCTACCGCACGACCACGAGATGCGGGCGGTTGGTTAGGTTTAAGTAGTTCTAAGTTCTAGGGGAATGATGACCTCAGATGTTAAGTCCCATGGTGCTCAGAGCCATTTGAACCATTTGATATATAAATGGTACATGGAGAGATATAGGAACAGACTTAAAAAAAGGAAATGAATGAGAAAGTATACGACAAGATTAAGAAATTAAAATTCAAGACAAAGACATGACCATTTGTGTTACCAGATGAAAAAGAAAACTCTACACAGACTAAGATGAGAAATGGCAGGAACATGAAGCGAAAAATATCAGCAAGGAATAAGAAAATGTCGTAGAAAGAGAGGGAGAGGAAGTACTGGCATGTGAGACAGGTCTTCCAGTTACATAAACAGAATTGGAAACATCGCTAATAGAGCTGATATCAAAGAAGCACCAGATCTATATGATGATATGAAATGGGACGATCACACAGACTCAGTCGTAGGCATCAGACTTCAGTTTATTGATAGAATGATAAAGAAATTCAATCTGTCTAAAATGGAGATAGTTTGCAAATCACTCGTGCGACCCATCCTAGAACATTTCTGACGTGTGTGGAACCCGTACCAAATAACACTAACAGGGAATATTAAACTCGTACAAAGTCGTCCCCGGTAACTGAGTGACAGCCGTCACGGTAGCTCAGCGTGTTTGGTCAGAGAGGCGCTGGCCCTCTGTAACAAAAGAAAAAAACTGAGTAAAGGAATCAACGATCAACTTGAACGGATGTCCTATGACGTGCGCCCAGAGCAAACGCAACGAACGAACATTACAGAACTAAAAAAAAAAAAGTGGTCAGAGCGTCATACTGTCAATCCTAAGGGCCCGGGTTCGATTCCCGGCTGGGTCGGAGATTTTCTCCGTTCAGGGACTGGGTGTTGTGTTGTCCGAATCATCATTATTTCATCCCCATCGACGCGCAAGTCGCCGATGTGGCGTCAAATAAAAAGATTTGCACCCGGCGAACGGTCTGCCCGACGGGAGGCCCTAGTCACGCGAAATTTACGTTTTTAACGTAACACACAGAAGGGCAGCACGATTGGTAACACGTTTTGTCACCTAATGGAGAGTGTCATGGAGAAACTGAACAAACTGAACAGGCAGATAATTGAAGATAGGCGCAAACTATCTGGAAAAAGCTCATATACAAAGTTTCAAGAACCAACTTCAAGTGATGATTCCAGCAATATACTTCAACCTCCTTTGTATCGCTTCCGTAGTAACTGACGAAGACAAGACTAGATTAATTACAGTGCACACAGAGGCATTTAAATAGTCATTCGTCCCGCGCTCCATATGTGAATGGAACGGAGGAAGCCGTATTAACTGGTACAGTGGGATGTACCCCATGTCAAGCACTTCACAGACATTTGCGGTTTCTGGATCTAGATGTGGACAGTAGGTTCAAATGGCCTTGCACAGGAGAGCGCGGCGTGCATCAAAACAGTCTTCGGACTGAAGATCACAACACCAGCAACAGTCGGTGAATAATTAAGGAAAAGAAACGACAGCCATCGGTTATAATCTCGAATAATTGCTACTCAGCTGTCCAAGTCCATTAGCTTAATAGATCGCTACGGGCCCAGTGTCTGTACAACGTATTTCAGTATTAATTGTAGACAGAAACATACTAACATTTTATATTCTTTGATTTAAGGAGGAATTTTGTTAGCGAAGCATTAAGGAGGTACTCCTCTTTGAAAATTAAAAAAAATGATTTTTTTGGCTTAAAATATTCTGTAGGATGTCTACTTTATTGTAGAGTTCATCTTAAGTTTACCAGAAACTCCGTTACCGAACTACAACGCGATTCGATTTGTGAAAAGTGTCACCGAAAACCACTCAGAGCGGAAAAATGATCGCATGTAATTTCAACGATGGCGTTATGGAAATTATGAACGTACTTGAACTACAGATCGGACCAGTCTGTTACAACTTCTGCACAAAAATAGACAAAATGTGTATCGGGCGAGCAGAGCAGCGGATGACAGAAGCTCCTAAATAGGTCCGCAGGACCAACACGACTACGAAGAAGATTGAAGAAGACCTCCTTTTTTATTTGGAGGGATTGCCATATGGTCGATAGATCGCTGACTAGTGGTATGTTTAACTTATCTACAAAAAATGTAGCCCAAAAATTTTAAAAAAGAATTTCTCGAAACCATATTTTTTTTAAATAGGTAGGAAACGTAACAAGAGAACGGTACATACGATTTTAATCGGAGTTTCATGCTGGCACTCTAACTGAATTTTCAATCAGCGCTCATAGCCATTTTACGGTATCTGCTTTGTCTCGTTTTTGTGCTCGAAGAAAATGACATTTGTTTCAATAGGTCATCATTTTGGTAGAAGTTAGCATTTTTCAGTTATGTTATTGTATGCTGATATAAAATGTATTGCAAATGAGTTATATATTGAAAGTGAATATTAGAAAATTATTTTGTTACATGTCCAATACGAAGGCTTCGGTTATTGCCGCCGGGTATTGACCTGAGCCATTTTATTTCTGTGGGTTGCGTACATTCAGAGGCAAACATACATTTAGCGGCAAATTACCCCATCCCCTTAGCCTACTGTTATGCTAATTGATTTACGACTTCCTGGGGATACCTATTGATCTACTGATTGATTTATGACCCCCTGGGATAATCACTCCCATTGAGAAACCTCCCACACCACCTCCCTTCCTCCTCCTCCAACCCTCTAGAGAAAGATACACATTCAAAGACTCATATCTGTAGATTATTGAGACAACGATCACTTTGAACATCACCTATTTTGACTGAACCAGAGGTTGGAATTTTCCTACACATTATTCAGGGGACATGAAGATGGCGTAATAGATCGCCGAAATCGGTAGCCCAATAAAATAAAAATTTGAAAATTTAGTGAGCTGAAAGTTGTTTGGTTGACGTTCTAAAGCAGCAGGTGGTGGCATTCCTTTGATCAGGAAATTCCAGGTTCACTTCCAGTCTCTGTCTCTCTCAAGTGGATACTTCCTGCCGGCCGCTGGTGGCTGAGCGGTTCTGGCGCTACAGTCTGGAACCGCGCGACCGCTACGGTCGCAGGTTCGAATCCTGCCTCGGGCATGGATGTGTGTGTTGTCCTTAGGTTAGTTAGGTTTAAGTAGTTCTAAGTTCTAGGGGACTTATGACCTCAGCAGTTGAGTCCCATAGTGCTCAGAGCCATTTGAACCATTTGATACTTCCTGTTTGTGTAAACATATGCATGAACCAACGTGTCCAAGCACGCAGGCGGAGGTTTCTACCCCGTCTTAGAATACTGTGTTCCTATTGGCTACTTCTGGGGACAAATGGAGAGCTGGCGCAATTGCAATAACAAAAATTGTGAGAAATAGTCCATTTGCACTACCCCATCAAATCAATTGTGTAACAGCGTCGAATAGACCGCTTAAAACACTCACCACCACCTTATCATGATTCTTCTTTGTAGTAGGACATATTTTCAATGTTTGAAGATCACACACCAACATTTTGTAAATCAAGTAATTAAACTTCCATCACAATTAGATCACATCACTAAATATATCAGAGGGCTTGTGTACACCAGTGTTTGAAAACATAAGCACTATCCTCCACCACAATGTTTCCACCGTACCGAAAACATATCTAGCGGGAAAAAACCACACTGACGATCCCGAAGTGCGCGCTATCCACCAACTGCTGGGGAGCCACGGATGCACTGCTCGGCAGATGCCCACATATGCAGCGGCCACGCCGGCAGTTGCGTACACATCTCCAGCCATACCAAATGCTTAGAGGCCAGAAAGACTATCACCCTCACCGTTAAGCAGTCAGCTGATCAATTTACGTGGGGAGAATAATCGTCCAGCACAAACACTCACTATATTGAATCTTCTCAAACAACACACGCGTCCGCTTCTGCTGCCGCTAAACGGGCACGTTGGCTAGTTTGCTACTCAGCCATGCAAAGGGCACTGCAAGTGCTGTTGGCTGGACTTGCCCCCGTGGCTGTGGGCAAAATCCAACTTGTTGAAATAATTCTTGTATCCGCTGGACGCACAATGCTAAGCCGTGGCTCCCACTCAGCTGAAACCTCGTGCCCGCTCCTGACACTGGCTGTGGCACAGTGAGAGACAAGCAGGGGCGACTTGGATGTATAGTTCCAGCTGTGATTCCAACTCTGACATAGACTCTACCCAGTTTAGAAAATCCACTTTATCCAGTCTCAAACGCGGATCTGTTGTCCACGCACCTCAAATTTCATGAGAAATGTAGATACTCCGATTTATACAGGTTATTTTCGAAGATAGAAGAAATTAGAACGTACATGCCTTATAGCATAGCTACAGTGTCGTTACTTGTTGTGAAAAGCCTGTACAACAGTGTGGCATAGGCTATATTTTCTCTAAGTATACTCTCATCAGGCAAAACAAAATCTGTTCTTATGAGCTTAATATGTGCATCTCAGGACAAGAATATTAAATTCATTTTTGGCTCATGACAGAGCGCTAAGAACAGGTTATGCCCCTCACGCAGGATGCCTCCTCAGTCTCGAACTCTCTTAAAGTAACCAGATGCCTCATCACGTTCGAAGTCTCTTGAGGGAGCAGCACAGAGAAATTGTAAATATCAGGATAATATTACATATCACTTCATAAAGTCGGTAACACAGCTGATTTTATTATAAAAGCTATCTCTACCTGTGTCGAGGAGAGTTTGAAACTTCGTTAAAAAATGTCGCCGCAACGATAAAACGCCTGACTACCCCTCGTGCATCACATCTGTAGTAATCTCGCCCTCCTTCCAGCTGCCTGGCGGCATTTCATTAATATGAAATCGATTGGTTAATTAATGAAAATGATCGTGAGAGTTTCTTTGCATCGTGAGTAGTGAGTACCTTTTCTTCCTGCAGTCAGATTACACACGCTAGGTAACCACTACAGACGCTTCTGTGATGCCTGTAGTGGCTTCCCACAGGCTAGATACTCACTTCCTCCGCTACCAAAATGGTTGGTAACTGTCATCCAATAGTTGAAGATATCCAACACTAATTACGTTCTATCTGTTGATTGCTTTGTCATACTGGTGGAAGTAAGTCACTTAGAATTCCCATGTACTGCTCCCAAACTAATCCTGCTGCGATCTGTCAGTCTGTGCAGGCATCAGGATGTTTCACTCTCTTCTCCAGCCCCGCGACGCCTCCACTCCTGTCCCTCCAACGCCACCAGCCCGCATACGAACAGCAGCCTCCACCGCCACTGCCAAACGTGTATGAGGCTGCAGACCTGTGTGTCCCTCAGAATACAGTCCTCTATAAGCGCTCTCGTGGGCTCCCACCAAATTAGTGCATGAATGCTTCGAAAACTCAGGTGGGAATCCACGGAGGGAATGCGTTGATCTTTTCGAGGAAGGCTATTGAAAAGCAACTTTTGAGGTGACTGTAGAAAGATTCTACCGCCGCCAGCATGTGTTTCTCGTAAGGACCACTAAGATAAGATACGAAAAATTAGTGCTCATATGGAGGCATATAGACGATAGCAGTGGTAGGGGGTGACCTCACCCACACACCATAGAACTGCTTGCGAACGATGCAAATAGATGTAAATGTAATTTTACTCTACTTATTAAGATGACAGTACATCCATTAATAATCACACAAAACTCACAAAAGAATGTTGTCTCTTATTTATCTAGAAAATAGAATGGTTCAAATGGTTTAAATGGCTCTGAGTACTATGGGACTTAACTTCTGAGGTCATCAGTCCCCTAGAACTTAGAACTAATTAAACCTAACTAACCTAAGGACATCACACACACCCATGCCCGAGGCAGGATTCGAACCTGCGACCGTAGTGGTCGCGCGGTTCCAGACTGTAGCGCCTAGAACCGCTCGGCCACCCCGGCCGGCAGAAAATAGAAGACAGAACCTCTGCTGCTCACTGTCTCTCGGTAAAAACCTTCACATTTTTCTCATTATAGTCCCTTCAGGAGACGTATGTGACACGTTATAATATGTTTACCCACACCTTTCATTAGAGTATTGCTTACAAGCCGTATTCTCAGTCTTCGATGTCCAGCTGTCACAATGAGCAAATAGCAGCTAATGTACAGGAGGGAATTCGCAATCATGCAGAGTATACGGGGACTCCACAAAGAAATTCCTACAATTCTTTAACATCAAAAGACTGTCTATATACACTCCTGGAAATTGATATAAGAACACCGTGAATTCATTGTCCCAGGAAGGGGAAACTTTATTGACACATTCCTGGGGTCAGATACATCACATGATCACACTGACAGAACCACAGGCACATAGACACAGGCAACAGAGCATGCACAATGTCGCCACTAGTACAGTGTATATCCACCTTTCGCAGCAATGCAGGCTGCTATTCTCCCATGGAGACGATCGTAGAGATGCTGGATGTAGTCCTGTGCAACGGCTTGCCATGCCATTTCCACCTGGCGCCTCAGTTGGACCATCGTTCGTGCTGGACGTGCAGACCGCGTGAGACGACGCTTCATCCAGTCCCAAACATGCTCAATGGGGGACAGATCCGGAGATCTTGCTGGCCAGGGTAGTTGACTTACACCTTCTAGAGCACGTTGGGTGGCACGGGATACATGCGGACGTGCATTGTCCTGTTGGAACAGCAAGTTCCCTTGCCGGTCTAGGAATGGTAGAACGATGGGTTCGATGACGGTTTGGACGTACCGTGCACTATTCAGTGTCCCCTCGACGATCACCAGTGGTGTACGGCCAGTGTAGGAGATCGCTCCCCACACCATGATGCCGGGTGTTGGCCCTGTGTGCCTCGGTCGTATGCAGTCCTGATTGTGGCGCTCACCTGCACGGCGCCAAACACGCATACGACAATCATTGGCACCAAGGCAGAAGCGACTCTCATCGCTGAAGACGACACGTCTCCATTCGTCCCTCCATTCACGCCTGTCGCGACACCACTGGAGGCGGGCTGCACGATGTTGGGGCGTGAGCGGAAGACGGCCTAACGGTGTGCGGGACCGTAGGCCAGCTTCATGGAGACGGTTGCGAATGGTCCTCGCCGATACCCCAGGAGCAACAGTGTCCCTAATTTGCTGGGAAGTGGCGGTGCGGTCCCCTACGGCACTGCGTAGGATCCTACGGTCTTGGCGTGCATCCGTGCGTCGCTGCGGTCCGGTCCCAGGTCGACGGGCACGTGCACCTTCCGCCGACCACTGGCGACAACATCGATGTACTGTGGAGACCTCACGCCCCACGTGTTGA
This sequence comes from Schistocerca nitens, assembly GCF_023898315.1. Lineage (NCBI taxonomy): Eukaryota > Metazoa > Arthropoda > Insecta > Orthoptera > Acrididae > Schistocerca > Schistocerca nitens. The sequence continues at coordinate 453,970,664 of NC_064614.1, forward strand.
GCAATTCGGCGGTACGTCCACCCGGCCTCCCGCATGCCCACTATACGCCCTCGCTCAAAGTCCGTCAACTGCACATACGGTTCACGTCCACGCTGTCGCGGCATGCTACCAGTGTTAAAGACTGCGATGGAGCTCCGTATGCCACGGCAAACTGGCTGACACTGACGGCGGCGGTGCACAAATGCTGCGCAGCTAGCGCCATTCGACGGCCAACACCGCGGTTCCTGGTGTGTCCGCTGTGCCGTGCGTGTGATCATTGCTTGTACAGCCCTCTCGCAGTGTCCGGAGCAAGTATGGTGGGTCTGACACACCGGTGTCAATGTGTTCTTTTTTCCATTTCCAGGAGTGTATATCCCCCTGTAAATATCCTAATCTCTTTTATCATAGTCCTACGATTACTATGCTAGAAATACGACAGGGTAATGATCTCTTTCTCCTAATTATTTTTGTAACATTGAATGAGGTACAGTTACTAACTGTAAACATTTCGATAACGTCACCTGGTAGGTAAGTCAATAACATATTACCGCATCTCTCTCTTCTGATGTATCAAAAACCAGTACCATCCCCATATTGACATCGAGCATATGCGTCGGTGCCATTAAATACGTATATAATGGTCCATTCGAGGAGCTGGACAGTGATCGAAGTCGCCTCCATCGATCTGTGTGAAGTTTTGTTACCTGCATGGGGGCAACACCATATCCCACAGACTATCAGTCGCAATAGAGGGTTATTGTTTTGTTTCTAAGCAGTTTGATACACTTTTCTTCTGTTTTTTTCCCTACAAGAGATCGAAGTAGTGAATGACTGCAGCTTTGTGCACTGTCATATATTTTGCTTTTCTACCATGACTTCATGGTCTGCATCAGGTGGTAGACTGACGTTAACACTCTCAAAGAAAGCTAGAGATTGCATGGTGAAAGGTAAGTTGCTCCCTCCACTTACAGAATGATTGAAACAAAAGACAGACGTGGAGTTTCTTACTGGCAACAACGTGACGACATGACAACATATGGAATCTGGAAGAGTTTGCATCATTGTGGAGCATTTCTGAACAGCTATCTGAAAGTGGTAACCCCACATTTAATTTCATCTTCCACACTGAAGAGATGTCTCGGACGTTCCATTTGCAAGGAGACCAAGAGCATTGATTTCTCATATTGGTGGCCCATATTGGACCTAACTACATGATCACAGTTTCGATGTCCTAGGTCCTGGTCATCCTGACCTGCAAATCTTTGGACATTGCTTCTTTCGTTTCTATAGCTTACAGGGCGTAACCATATGTGGAACAAGGGGATATTTTGCATGACTTAAACCCCTAAAGCATGGATAATATGCAACATCTGTCCTACTGCCGGCCGAAGTGGCCGCGCGGTTCTGGCGCTGCAGTCTGGAACCGCGAGACCGCTACGGTCGCAGGTTCGAATCCTGCCTCGGGCATGGATGTGTGTGATGTCCTTAGGGTTAGTTAGGTTTAACTAGTTCTAAGTTCTAGGGGACTAGTGACCTCAGCAGTTGAGTCCCATAGTGCTCAGAGCCATTTGAACCATTTCTGTCCTACTGGAGAACAAATTGAATGATTTTCATTCACCCAGGCAAACATGTAGTTACCTCATTCCTCCACATTTTTGTCATATTTTCATCAATTTTACGTATTTTCTATCCATTTTCGTAATTTTACCATATTTTCCGTTATTTCAACGTATTTATCCAATTACTCGAGCTGCAAACCACCACTCTCGATGACTTGACCCGTCAAGAAAACGTCTCATTGTGTAGATCTCGTTATGCTGTGAGCCAATGCCATTGCAGCATGGTTTCAGCATCATTGATGAACCAACCACTCAATTACTTTGCGAGGGCTTTATGCAAGTGCACATATGGTGAACCCTGTTACACTGCCTACATCACATGACCCAAATACTATTCCTTAGTTTAGCAAAAAATGGTTCAAATGGCTCTGAGCACTATGGGACTTAACATCTATGGTCATCAGTGCCCTAGAACTTAGAACTACTTAAACCTAACTAACCTATGGACATCACACAACACCCAGTCACTTAGTTTAGCAAATAGCCATCAGCAGCCAGGAGGTGCAAAAATTACGACCTACGTTCCTTAGCCGAAACACTATATAAATTCGATAAGATTTTATTACAATTTACTATTTCTCCCTATAAGCATGGAAGTCACAAAGAATTCTCCAATATATAGGATAAAGTCGGAGATTGAAAGATCTCACCAACATCTTTGATGATTACCACCCCAAGAAACGATCCTATCCATAGCAGCACTGTGCCCTCTTTTCGAAACGAGGTGCCCCTTCATTGTACCTAGCAGCAAAGGATCCTGAGCAAAACTGTAAATGATCTCTTCACGCATCTTGTAACTGTTTCTCTGTCTTCAACCAACCGTCCCTACAACTTTGTCTCCAATTTACTTTGGAACTGCCCAGAAGTCAGAGGTCACTATACCCATTACTTTCGACATCTCGTGAAGGTGCAGAATGAGCTGAATTGCATGTGATCAACATACTTCGATATTCAGCATAACACATGTGTGAAACATGCACAACCATTCGACACTAGTGATATCGGCAGTTATTCTCATTCCAATACTGTAACTTGTGTTCTGCGAAGACTGTTCCGTACCAGTATTATGTCACCCATTCAATTACACATGATCTCTCTAGATCAGGGCCGGCATCGGTGTGCCAAACTTCACACGCGCATGGTGTGCAAGTTGCGAGTAGGGCATGGCTTGGCCCGTCTCAGTTCTGCTTGTTCCTTCCCAGTAGTACAGGGTACAGCTCGACATTTCATTGAACATTGTGATGTAGCATTTTTCGATCGCCACAACTCTCTTCAGCTCAGCAGAATTGTGGTGTCAACGCAGGTCACCCTTCCCTTTTTGTTCATGGTATAAAGGATGTTCATAAGTATATGACTGCGCATCAATATTCAGTTTAGTGATCCATCGTCACAAGCCTTTATAAATGAGTGGGAATGACAGAAGAGAGGGATGAAAATTCTCTATACCTATTATGCAGTCGCGTAAGTGACGGGAACTGCAAATTTGCTGTGAAACTATAGTACAATACTATACATAAAAAAATTAGAGTTTTAGTTGAGAATTTAAGAGGAAAAGATTAAAACTATGGATAGACAGGAGTTATTGTTCAGCACATGAAGATGCATTTACTTCTAAATTTTCAGGCACACAGTACATGAAGAAATTTGTGGCATCAACGGTAAAATTTAGGAAGTCGCATGCAGTATTCCACTGTCATTTGTAACAGTTTTCGATGGAACTGAACAGAGTTCAGAGCCTTTATATATAACTGCCAAGTTTGTTGGTTAAGTCAAGGTGCCTTTCTGCAACAACTTTTCGATATAAAACTCGGAATTGTTGAATTTATGATGGAAAAAGGAATGCGAGTGGACTGTACATTGGTCATAGCCAGACCTTGCATATTCAACAAATAATTATGGTATACAAGTAACTGTCAAGAGGAATTATCTTGCAGCCACATTTAGCAATATTTATACTTCTTGCCATATTTTTTTTTTATGACTTGATGGTCAGTTAGTTTTTCGCTCTATACAGTACTATGTTCCTAAATTCAGCAGATTCCTTTACGCTTATAATATTGTATTTACGTGATTACTAAAAAAAATTTTCAGCTGTAAAAAAATACTGTGAGATAACAGTTAGTATTTTCAACTTCTTATGCAAATTCTCACAAGATGTACATGTTTGGTCTTTCCACATAAAGCTCATTCCTGACACTTGAAATGACTTTTAATGAGAATTCGTAAGAAAACTTTTTGTAGACAAAACTCAGTTTAACGGAACTCTGCAAGTCAATTGGCGGTGGAATTTATCTGAATTTCCTACTGACGCTGTCCCCGTTATAATGGCTCATAAATAAAAGCAGGCCCGTCTCAAAAAAATTGCTGGATATTTATTAGGTCTAAGTCAATCCATTTCTATTAGGAAAGGAAACTAGAGTCTACTGCTCTGTCGACAAGACGCGGCAAAAGATCGGACAAACCACGGATGAAAAAGAAAATCCACCATATTCATTTTCAAATCAGCCCCCTCGGTATTTGTCTTAATATACACACATCAAAAAAGTTTTTCATCACTCCGGTTGCCTGCCGTTGTGGCCGTGCGGTTCTAGGCGCTTCAGTCTCGAATCGCCCAACCGCTACGGTCGCAGGTTCGAATCCTGCCTCGGGCATGGATGTGTGTGATGTCCTTAGGTTAGTTAGGTTTAAGTAGTTCTAAGTTCTAGGGGACATGACCTCAGATGTTAAGTCCCATAGTGCTCAGAGCCATTTGACCCATCACTCCGGTTCCCAGGACTCCTGAAGATCACTGTGGATATAGTATCACAGACACAGTCCCTTTGACTGTTCAGAGATGTTACTAAACCCGCCCAAAGATGTAAACAACCGTACATGAGCAGCGCCTATTAGACGGAGGAGGTCCGAAAGCCGACCAGTTCCAGTCATTCCACCAGGAAAGAGGTACACGGCTCTTGTCGTCTGTAGTTCAACCATGCCTAAACGGTCAATACCGCGGTTCGATCGTGTCTGCATTGTTACTTTGTGCCAGGAAGGGCTCTCACCAAGGGAAGTATCCAGGCGCCTCGGAGTGAACCAATGCGATGTTTTTCAGACATGGAGGAGACACAGAGAGACAGGAACTGTCGTGACGTGCCTCGCTCGGGCCGCTCAAGGGCTACTAATGCAGTGGATGACCGCTACCTACGGATTATGGCTAGGAGGAACCCTGAAAGCAACGCCACCATGTTGAATAAAGTTTTTCGTGCAGCCACAGGACGTCGTGTTACCACTCAAACTGTGCCCAGTAGGCTGTATGATATGCAACTTCACTCCAGATGTCCATGGCGAGGTCCATCTTCGCAAACACGACATCATGCAGCGCAGTGCAGATGGGCCCAACAACATGCCGAATCGACCGCCCAGGATTGGCATCACATTCTCTTCACCGATGAGTGTTGCATATGCCTTCAACCAGACAATCGTCGCAAATGTGTTAGGAGGCTGAACGCCTTAGACACACCGTCCAGCGAGTGCAGCAAGGAGGAGGATCCTTGCTGTTTTGTGGTGGCTTATGTGGGGCCGACGTACGCACCTGGTGGTTATGGAAGGCGTCGTAACGGCTGTACGATACGTGAATGCCATCCTCCAACCGATAGTGCAACCACATCGCCAGCATACTGGCGAGACATTCGTCTTCATGGACGACAATTCGCGTCCCCATCGTACACATCTTGTGGATGACTTCCTTCAGGATAACGACACCGCTCGACTAGAGTTTTCCAGACATAATCCCTATCGAACATGCCTGGGATGGATTGAAAAAGGCTGTTTATGGACGATGTGACGCACCAACCACTCTGAGGGTTCAAAAGGCTCTGAGCACTATGGGACTTGAGATCGTCAGTCCCCTAGAACTTAGAACTACTTAAACCTAACTAACCTAAGGACATCACACAACACCCAGCCATCACGAGGCAGAGAAAATCCCTGACCCCGCCGGGAATCGAACCCGGGAACCCGAGCGTGGGAAGCGAGAACGCTACCGCACGACCACGAGATGCGGGCTAACCTAAGGACACCACACACATCCATGCCCGAGGCAGGATTCAAACCTGCGACCGTAGCGGTCGCATGGTTCCAGACTGTAGCGCCTAGAACCGCTCGGCCACTCCGGTCGGATTGAGTTTACATATTGACATTTTGTCATTTCGAGATAGTGAGTAGAGCTGTGGACGGTAGAAAGCGGAGTGCCAAGTGGAGAAATTGGATCATTTCCGACATGCTCTTCTGTTTGAGTTCAGTAGAGGGGTTACGGCAGCGGAGGCAGCCAGAAACATTTGCGCTGTGTGCGGGGATAAAGCCACTGGACAAGACCTTAAGGGTTTAAATGTTTTAATCCACAATGATCCACGTCAGTGTTCTCGAGAAGTGTCAAATGTGATGAATGCTGATCATTTCACCATTGTGCGACATTTGCATCGAATTGGCAAGGTTCAAAAATCGGATGTATGGGTACCGAAAGCTCTACTCCAAAATTACAAAAATCAGCAGGAGGTCATATGTGCATCTCTGATTGCTCGTCATCTGTTGACTCATTAACAATACCGACTACTTCGACCACATCTCGTTACTGCTGACGAGAAATGGTGTCTTAATGCTAACATAAGGAAAAGAAAAGGGAACAGTTGGGCCGAAGCAAAGCAGACCTGCGTTCATCCACGATAGGCATCTGCTGGAAGCAGTGTGGTGTGCTACTAATTGCTCCTCCGACGTGTAACCATCACTGTTGACATTTATTGTCAACAACTGAGACGTCTTCCGTACCCAGTCCACGAACAACTATCAGGAAGGCTGCGTGAAGTGATGGTGCTCCACGATAACGCCAAAAAGTATTCTGCTAGAACGACGAAAAATACTATGCAGGAGTTGGGTTGGGAATCATTCCGCATCCACCTTATTCACCTGATTTTGTGCCCTCAGATCTTCACGTTTTACGCTCTCTAGCGAACACCCTTCAAGGTACTTCCTTTCCTGCTGAAAATGCATTCCGAACATGGCTCAACGAGTTATTCGCCTCAAGATCGCGCGATTTCCACAGTCGTGGAATCGAAAAGTTATCCCATCGTTGGCAGAATGTTGTAAATAGCGAAGGAGAATATATTGTTGATGACTAACGTCTATGTTATGTGTATCTGTTGTGTTTATTATGGGAAAATGCTACGAACTTATGCACCAACCCAATAATCTGTAAGGAGGATAACCAGTGTGTTTGAAAACCTTTTGTGGAACTCGCCCGCAGCGGGCCTCATATGGTATCTTCACGGCGTTTTGTGTAGAGAAATGTGCAAGCGATTGTACAGGGTCTTGTATTTAGAAAGTCCGGAAACATCTAACTTTATTGATCCATACACGCGAGGCAGTGCTCACATTGACGCAGTAATGACTACGGGCACTCGAGCCGGGTTAAGGGGAAATCCACCACTGGTCCATTGCGAGAGGACGCCCAAAGAGAGAAACGGCACTGCTATTTTTAACAGAAGCGTTAGATGACGATTCCTTTCTGCGAAATAGAGGCAGGAGAGGTCGTTTCTGACCACAAAGCGTATTGTGCGCGAGAGCCGGCGGCAGTCTTTAGAGGGAAAGGGGTTTAGTGAGGGAAATTCCCGGAAAGGGGCGGAGACGCGCGCAGCAGCCGGCGCATACCTGAACGCCGGCGCAGCTGCCGGGCCGCGGCCTTGGCGGGACCACACGCACCTGCTGGCCTGCCCCAGCCCCTCATTACCAACCCTGGAAACGGTCACCGCTCTTGGTGACGCACGCGTCTCTCATGTACCCCTCTGCTATTACCGGCAGTGCAGCAAGACATCTGACAGCAAAAATGGTCAGTGGTCAATCGAATTTATTGTTCTCCCTGTGAGTAGAGTCCACCCGTGAATTGAATAACCACACAATTCGTACATCAAGTCCATTTGTTTTTTCTCTACGAAGGCTCAAATGGCTCTGAGCACTATGGGACTTAACATCTGAGGTCACCAGTCCCCTACAACTTAGAACTACTAAAACCTAACTAACCTAAGGACATCACACACATCAGTGCCCGAGGCAGAATTCGAACCTGCGACCGTAGCGGTCTCGCGGTTCCAGACTGACGCGCCTAGAAGCGCTTGGTCACACCAGCCGGCTACGAAGGCTCGTTTGTGGGGTGATACTATATGTTTATTTCTGTCTTTCTTAATTTTTTATTTTACAGAAAACTTGCTTTAAAAATGTTCAAATGTGTGTGAAATCTTATGGGACTAAACTGCTAAGGTCATCAGTCCCTAAGCTTACACACTATTTAACCTAAATTATCCTAAGGACAAACACAAACACCCATACCCGAGGGAGGACTCGAACCTCCGCCGGGACCAGCCTCACAGCAGGGTGCGATTTGTGCTTTTACCAGTGGGGGGGATGTCTTCGGGGGTTATTAGAACTATATATGTTACTAGCTTGGACCGTGGCGTTACGCATGGTTAAACAGCCATTTATAAATAGATGTTAATGCCGAAACTCACTATTCACTCGTATGCACTATCAGAAAAGCCATCCCTTGTTATATCTTTAAAAGTACATTATAGGTAAAGCTTAGTTATAAAAATCCTCTACGTACAGGTATATGAGGAGAATTCAAAAAGTAGAGGCACATTTGTGAAAAACTGTACTTATTCTGCTCATAGAAAGCTGAAACATATTAATAGTAAGACTTATTAAAAACTTTCAGTGTTCGGCTCCACAAATTTAAATTATATGTAAAGTTTTACTCCAGTGCATGGGAAATAAACATCCCAGGTTGGAACGCATAAACTAAAACCAGAGGAGGGCTAAAAAAATGGTTCAAATGGCTCTGAGCACTATGGGACTCAACTTCTGAGGTCATTAGTCCCCTAGAACTTAGAACTAGTTAAACCTAACTAACCTAAGGACATCACAAACATCCATGCCCGAGGCAGGATTCGAACCTGCGACCGTAGCGGTCGCGCGGTTCCAGACTGCAGCGCCTTTAACCGCACGGCCACTTCGGCCGGCAAACCAGAGGAGGGGATGGTCTGATGCAGAGGGGGGAAATCCCCCCCATCCCCCCCTGCAAATCGCACACTGCCTCACAGTCCATGACTGCAGCGCATCAGACCGCTCGACTAATCCCGAGCGGCTTTGCTTTACAAAATTCAGGATAACCGGTAAGAAAAATAAGTTCTTCGTCCCAGAAGACAAAAGTAATAACCATTTCGGCGGAAGAAAGTTGGCTCTACCTTTTTTTTCTGAACCACTGGCTTCTACCAATCGATTTGATTGATTTCTTTGATTTATAGATTTTCAAAAGACTTTTGATCCCGTTCCTCATAAACGGCTTCTGATCAGATTGCGTGCCCATGGAGAAACACCTCAGTTGTGTGCCTGGAATCGTAATTTCCTGTTAGAAAAGTCACAGTCGTAGTAACTGACGGAAAGTCATCGAGTAGAATAGACGTAATATCTAGCGTTCCTAGAGATGGGTCGTTCGCGAACTAACGGGTCCAAAGGAACGGTTCATCAAGATGAACGGAACGAGCGATGAACGAATTCTAAGGAATGGTCTTTCATAGTTTACTTCGGTCGTGGCTTTCTAGTTATAGTTCCCGGGAACGGGAAACGGTCGGTCTCATTCCCGCAGCGGCACGCCGGCCAGTCTCGTTCCAGACTCGGTCCCGTTCCCGTCTGTCTGTCTCGGTCTCCCTCGGCCCGACTCGTCCTTCTACGCGTGGCGACTCGTTGCAGTTCCACTGCCGACTGCTCATAGTTAGTTCAGTATAGAGTTATTTTTCGTTTCGTTCACTGCGCACGCCCAATCTAGAACTGTTTCAAACCTTTTTTGAACTCTGAACTTCTGGTTCTTTTCGTACTCTATTCAGCGTCCATGACAAGTAATTAAAAGGTGTTTTATAATTGCGCAAATTACATAAAATTACGTGGTATGTAATACATACATCTTTTCAGGTAACAAAACAGGATATCAGCTTACTTCACTGTTTCGATACACAGCAGAAGAAATACTTGTAAAAAGGCAAGATTTTTTTTATTGCACATGCAAAGGAAGTCGGCACGGCACACACGAGTGGCCATTTTCCGTCTTTTTTTTATCCAAGGTAAAAGAGCATGTTCATTGTTATGGAAGGCAGACCGACTTACAACTGAATTACGTCCGCTTTCCATAATAGAGTGCATCGTGTCACATTTCGTAACGAGAATATAATAACTTCTACAAAGTTATTTCAGTCGTACAGGATAGCGCACGAAAAATCGGCCCCGAGTACTAAACTGCTCATTGTCGCTAACAATCGTCATCTACTGTTTCGAAGTTTTTGTTTGTATTAGCTTATTTGTTATTTCTTCACTGCCTAATTATTACATGTTTATCTATTCTGCTCGTAGCGTTCAACAAATCGTGCGTAATTGGCGAGCAGTCTTTAGTCGGGGCCGATTTTTCGTGTTCCACCTTATATTATTTCACTGCGATCAGCCACAAAACGCTACAGTTGGCTAAACGAGAGGTTTTGCAGAATCATGAAAATTACAATTGTGTGAGAATTCTGTTATGAATGAAATCTCTGTACTCGAGGGCGGAGGCAAGTGACCCTCTTGGCGCCTTCCACCTTCAGCCACCTATACTACTAATTTTCAGTTTTTCATAAGAACCGTATACCAAACACAAATGAACGGTGAACGAGTAAAAATGAACGGTTCTCAAAAAAGAGCGATCACCAGTGAACTAGTTCTCAAGGATGAACGGGTTTGCCCATCTCTAGGCGTTCCCCAACGAAGTGTTACAGGACCTTTGTTGTTGTGCGATTGCATTCGTGATTTCCTGTCAGAAGGGTCACATTTCCTAATAATTGACGGAAAGTCATCGACTAAAACGGACTCAATATCTGACGTTCCTCAAGGAAGTGTTGTAGGCGCTCTGCCGTTCCTGGTCTACATTAACGATTCCGGAGGTAATCTGAGCAGCTCTCTTAGACTGCAAATGATGCTGTCATTTGTCATCTTGCAAACTCAACAAAAGACCAAAACCAGTTGCAAAATGATCTAGATGAGATATATGTATGATGCGAAAAATGCAAATTGACTCAAAGTAGTGAAAAATGTGGAGTCACCCACATGAATTCTAAAAGAAATCCGCTAAATTTCGGTTACACGATAAACCACACGTATCTACAGGCTGTCAATTCAACTAAACACTTACGAATTACAATTACGAATAATTGAAACTGGAACAATCACACAGGTAATGTTGTGTGGAAAGCAAACAAAAGACTGCGATTTATTGGCAGAATACTTAGAACAGATCTACCAATGAGACTGCTTACACTACGCTCGGAGTATTGCTTTCCGGTGCCGGATCCGCAACAGATATAACTGATGGAGGGCATCGATAAAGTTCAGAGAAGGGATGCTCGTTTTGTATTATCACGAAATAGGGGAGATGGTGCCACGAATATGATACGCGAATTGGAGTGGCAATCGTTAAAACAAAGGCGTTTTTCGTTGCATCACGATCTTCTCATGAAATATCGTTCATCAGCTTTCACCTGTGAAAGCGAAAATATTTTGTTGGCGCCCACTTACATAGGCATAAAGGATCATCCTAATAAAATAACAGAAATCAGAGCTTATACAGAGATATTTGAGTGTTCGATTTTTCCTCGCGCCGTCGGAGAATAGAAAGATAGAGAAATAGTGTGAAAGAGGTTCGATGAGACCCCTGTCATGCTCTTACATGTGAATTGCAGAGTAGTCACGTAGATGTAGATAATTAATGTGTTGTTTTTATCGAGAGGTATGGGACCCAGGTCCCAATAAACTGAAGTAGAAAATCAGATGAATCCTTTTTGGAGGTGACCATTTTCGCATTCGGCTGTTAGCTTCATTTTAATCATCACATTAGCAATTTCGGCAGTAAGAAAAGTTTCAAATAGAAAATTTCGTATGTCAGCGCATGTCAAAACTGTTAGTTTTCTGTGACATATATTTTTGAACATTATTAATCTTGACATTTTCCACTTAAAATGAAAGCGTATCAAAAATGAAATAGTGGTTTGACTCGAGTCGGAGGCCGTACCAAACTCTACATTACGTAACTAAGCAGTATTATGTAATATTTCTGAAACAACTATTTACATCATTTACAATTTACATGGCTTACGTAATTCAACAACAGAGGAGAAAAATAAATGATCTTCGCCCAGATCTGGTCAACACCAGCTTGTGATTCAAACGAAAGATGACAATGGCGAAAATGTAGTCCTACAAAACGTTTTACACGGAACAGGACTATCACCAATTAGTTTTCTAAAGGCTATGCCTTGCCGCTGCTACCATGTTTCTCTATTGTTGGTGCTCCTTTAATTTCTTAATAATTTGACATTGTGTTACTTCCAACAGATATTCAACGATTTTGATTCTTTGCCCTCCCCCATCTCGGTTGTCATTCTCAAAATTATTCTTACCAATAAAAGTGTTAAAAATTCATGTTTCTCCATAAACGTCGAAAAAGTGTTGTTTTCCTCTTTTGGATAGTTGGTGTGACGTTTCTCTCCCCATTGATCTCCTTCACAACATATTGTTTGCTATCTGTTTCTGTCCAACTGGTTCCCATCAGCCTTCCCCTAAGTCATATTTTCATAGCTTCTAATCGCTTCCTGTCTTTAACAGTGTTCACCTTTCACAGTCAATTGTTTAATTACTTTTCCTGATTCGCATGTCCTATCTTTTGGGTACTGTATTGAGGCGCCTAAATAACAAAATACAGTGAAGAGGCAAGGAAACTGATACACGGGCCTAATACCGTGTGGGGCCCCCCGCAACACGACGTGCCATGGACTCGACTAATGAGTCAAGTAGTTCTGGAGGGAACTGACACCATGAATCCTGCAGGGCAGATCATAAATCCGTAAGAGTACGAGGGGGTGGCGATCTCTTCTGAACAGCATGTTGCAAGGCATCCCAGATATGCCCAATAACGTTCATGCCTGGGGAGTTTGGTGGCCAGCGAAAGTGATAAAGCTCAGAAGAGTGTTCCTGGAGCCAATCTGTAGCAATTCTGGACATGTGGGTGTCGTACTTGTCCTGCAGAAATTGTCGGAAAGCACATTGACTCTGTACCTAGACATATCAGGGGTCCCCCCCACCCTCCAATTGCTCCAACTGCACACGACCCACACCATTACGAAACCTCCACCAGCTTGAACAGTCCCCTGCTGACATGCAGGGTGCATGGACGTGCAGACTCCATGGACTCATGAGGCTGTGTCCATACCCGTACACGTCCATCCGCTCGATAAAATTTGAAAGGAGACTCATCCGACCAGTCAACAGGTTTCTAGTCGTCAACAATCCAATGTCGGTCCTGACGGACCCAGGCGAGGCGTAAAGCTTTGTGTGGTGCAGTCATCAAGGGTACACGAGTGGGACTTCGGCTCCGAAAGCCCATATCGATGATGTTTCGATGAATGCTTTGTACGCTGACACTTGTTGATGGCTCAGCATTGAAATCTGCATCAGTCTGCGGAAGGGTTGCACTTCTATCACGGTGAATGATTCTCTTCAGTCGTCGTTGGTCCCATTCTTGCAGTATCTATTTCCGGCCGCAGCGATGTGGGAGATCTGATGTTTTACCGGATTCCTGATATTCACGGTACGGTACGGGAAAATTCCCATTTCATTGCTACCTCGAAGATACTGTGTCCCATCGCTCGTGCGCCGGCTATAACACCACGCTCAAACTGACTTAAATCTTGATAACCTGCCATTGTAACAGCAGTAATCGACCTAACAATTGTGGCACACACTTGTCTTATATAGCCGCTGCCGACCACAGCGCCGTATTCTGCCTGTTTACATATCTCTGTGTTGGAGTACCCACGCACATACCAGTTTCTTTGCGCATCAGTATATATCATTTTTTTTTATTTTATTTCATTCAATTTTGATTGCCGGTGTCCTCATAGTTACTGATATGCTTACTACCGTAATTTAGGTTAATGACTATTAAGTTCAATTTTTTTCATATTTTGTGAATAATAGGTGTATTTCGCATATTAGTGTTTTTTCACTACCGCGAATTAACACATTATCAGCCTCAAGTATTGGGTTCTGACTGGGAATTTCGTTCGCTTTTCCTCTACATGTTTCTTCCTTGAAGATTCTCGTTTTTTTGTGAATATATTAAACAAATTAGGGGATAACGAGCATCCTTGTCTTACCGCTTAGTCTAATTTTGACTTCAGATTATTCATCATTAACCTTTATACTCACGTTTGAGTTGTTGTTCATGTTTAATTTTGTTCTGCTTCTCAAATTCTTGAAGAGTTTTCTCAAGCTAATGCTGTTAAATGCCTTTTTAGATCAATAAGGGCTATATAAGTATCCCTATTTAATTCTCGCATTCTCCTTAGCAAGCTCCTGAGTGCTATTACGGCTTCTCTGATCGCTATTTTTGTTCTAAAACCAAACGGATTATCCTCAAGTTCTAGTTCTATTTTACGTTTAATTTTCAGTGTTATTAACCATGTATTTTCCTGGTGCGAAATTCGGGTTATCGTTCTAAAACACTGTCAGCTACATCTATATCTTAATCTGCACTTAACAAGTGCCTTACGGTGTGTAGTGGTGGTTACTTTGTGTACCACAGTCACTCCCACCCTTTTCTACTCCAATTGCGAATGGTTGGCTGAAAAACAGATTGCTGGTAAGCCTTTGTGTGATCTCGAATCTCTCTGACTTTACCTTCGCAACTTTTTTGCGAGATATACGTAGGGGGAAGCAATGTATTGGTTGACTCTCGGAATTTCGATTGTAACCCACACAGTGAGGCACAACGTCTGCCACCGGAGTGGCATGAGGAGCTACGTGACGCTTTCGAATATGCTAGAGGAAGCTCCGACGAAACGCGATTTTCTTCTTTGGATCTTCTCCATTTCCCCTAACAGTCCTATCCGGTAAAAATCCCAAACTGACGAGAAATATTCAAATACTGGTCGGACGAGGGTTTTGCAAGCTTATGGAGCACACTTCTTGAGGATTCTTCCAACGAATATGAGCCTGGCGTCTGTCTGAACTACGGTTAGTTTTATGTGGCCGTACCCCTTTAAGTCGCTCACTACACAAAGGTGTACTACCAGATTCTACTTTACGTTTAATTTTTTTAATAGATGTACCAGCTTCAAGTGATTGTTCTGTAGTCGTGTAATCATACAGTAATAGGTCTTCCTGCTTATCTGAGCGAAATATCTTACATTATCTCTGCACTAAATGTCGATCCCCAGAAATCTCATGAAACTTCCGGTGGTATCCACTAGGTCATATATATATATATATATATATATATATATATATATATATATATATAGGTGACTATATGTATATATGATTAATCGCCTAAAACTTAGATCGGAAATACTGAAGAAATGGGAAATGCTACTGATGTGCGGTTTCCGCAGAACGGATTACTGATCAGGAGTTCCTATTGTTAGCCGAACAACAGATTGTAATAAAAGTTAGAAAATGTATTTTTGTCCAAACATTCGCTTTTTTAAATGGAACAGTGCCTATTAACATTAACTAACCGAAAGTAGGATAAATCAAAATGTCAATAGTGTTTGTTGCAAGATTCTAGTGCGAGTAGTTTACGAGATATGATATTTTGAAGACCTCACACATCGATACTCGTACAATACCTCTGGTAGTGTACACTAAAGAACAACAGAAGTGCATAAAGTGTTTATGTGTTCTGATAAGTAACGAGACAACTGACCATCACAGGTTGTGTTCAAAATGACCACCGCCAGTGGCAATACACGCTTCCAATTTGGTATGGAACGACAGCTGCACACGTGCTCACATTTCAGTGGAGATGTCCAAGCAGGTTGCAGTAATACGTCGTTGCATGTCATCGGGTGTAGTTGGTATGTCTTTGTAGACAGCGTCTTTCAGTTTCCCCCACAGATAAAAGTCTGGCGGCATCAAATCTGGGGAAAAGTCCGGCCAAGGTAAGATCCTCTGCGCCCAACCCAATGATTTGGAAAAAATTCGCGAAGACATGCTGTAGTACTTCGAGCACTTTCGGTTAGACAGCCAATATGTTGGTACCGCATATTCCTCCTAGTCTGCAGAGGAACGTGTTCTAGCATCTGTGGAAGATGGTTTGTTTGGAGACTGCGATACTTGTGCGTGTTCAGTGTTCCATCTATAAAAATGTACCTTCCTAGGTGCCTCACTTTTTTTGGTTAGGCAGTGTACTTTCAAAACTTCATTGCACAACAGGGTACAATGAATTTATTCATTCCTTTATGGTTTATATCGCACCACGTAGCAGACTGCAATATAAATTATGTGAACGTAATTTACCAGTTAAAGATTGAAATTATATCTGGAACCCACTGGACAAACGTTGAGGTACAGTCCCTTCCCAAAATATCTCGGAATCACTCTAGATAGAACCCTGAGCTACAAAGAGCACATCACCAAGCTCTCTCACAAAGTTTCTGCAAGGAACAACATACTACATAAGCTCAGTGGTACCACCTGGGGAACCTCTGCTGACTGTCTGCGTTTAACTGGCATCAGTCTTGTGTACTCTGCCGCCGAGTACTGTGCACCTGTCTTGTTGGAAAGTGTACATGTGAAGAAAGTAGACACAAAATTGAACGACATAATGCGCTGCATTACTGGTTCCATCAAATCAACCGCATGCCACTGATTACCTGTATTAAGTCACATTCCTCCACCTCACTTAAGGCGGAAACAAGCTTTACTGAGGGAGGCCAAGAAAATCTCTGCATCACCCCCTCTACCACTGCAGCAGGAATTCTGTCATCCGCCACAGCAACGGTTGCGATCAAGAAGGCCACCAAGTGTTACTGCAGGACAACTCATCGCGGATGGTTTTGATCTAAATGAAAGCTGGAAGCATGAATGGTTAACAAAAACATTGGGAACAAGAGCCCATCACCCTGATTCCACAGAGAAGCCAAAAGGTTTTGACCTACCGAGGAACCTCTGGTGCCGCCTCAACAGGTTAAGGACTGGACATGGTTGTTGTAGGTACTTCAGGTACAAATGGGGCTGGATCAGTTCACCAATGTGTGAATGTAATCAAGAAGAGCAGACAATTGAACATCTAGTCCAACGCTGTCCACTTCATTCATAGCCTGGAATTCCCGACGACTTGTTCACTCTCACACCCAGCTTAATTAATTGGTTGAAAAACACAGACTTTAAGGTTTAATCTTGTCTTATGTGTATATTGTATAAAATCACCATACGATTAAATAAAATAAATAAACTGTGATCGTTAGAGAAGATCAGGGGATTTTAAGCTGTTTTAAATTACGTTAATGTTCTAAATCTACAGCCACGTGCCACGCTTATTCGCCAAGTTTATGTTTATAGGTTACTTATCCTCATTAAAGTAAACGAACTGTTGGTAAAGCCTACTGCGCAAAAGATAGTTGAGCCAGACCCGGATTGAATAAGCGCCTCGGATTAACAATCATTGATTGGTACACCGACTGAGTGTTGCTCTTAGGGTGTTTTACACGGTCGTTCCGGAAAATGCTGTGCTGTTCCCCAATTTTTTACTCATAAAATATGATATACAGTAAAAACTACCATAACGCTCAGAGCAAAATTTATACTATTCAAAGAAAGATGGCACGCATGGCGTCCGTCCGTCAATTTAACTGACAACTCTGGCCACATAGTTAAAACGAACTAAGTTTGCCAAACCATGAAAACAGCGGAGCCGCTACGAAAACAAATACATTAGGAAGAAGACAAAGTAAATGAATATAATTTACGGATATTATTTGTGATTCAGAATCATTTGTGGTCTACAAATTTAAAAATGTAAGCTTTCACGGTCGGAAATGACACAGATAATAAAGTAGTCGGATGGATTTCGCATTGAAACCAAACGTTTCGTGTCCATTTGCGGAGGACATTTTCAAGGAGGTTAGTAGCTTCTTTGAATTTCCGATTCACACCCTGCCTCGCTACTGACTGCAACAAAATTCCGTTTACGCTGAAAAATCAACTTAGAAGAGCACAAGGCCAAAAGGCCAAATGTGGGAGGGGAGACATAGACAGATCAGCTGTTGCTGAACATGCTTCGCCGCCAGGGGACCATAAAGTTCATTTTGACAGGACGCAAGTACCGGTAACCACAAGCGATTGCCGCGAAAGGCCATACAGATAGGACACAGAGACTGTTAAACCCCCTCAGGAATTTCAGTAGGAAGGAGGTGGGTGTGAAATTGAATGACATCCGGATCCCGGTGCAGAAGAAAATGTGTACCAGTCTTCCACCATGGGATTATAGCAGGAGCGGACGACGCCAGTCGACAACAGTCAGTTGCGCTCGGGTATTCAAAACATGTGACGTCACGCCATTACGCGGGAAGCACGCTTAAACGGAATTTTCCTGCAGTCAGTAGCGAGCCAAGGTGTGAATCGAACATTCAAAGAATCTACGATCCCTGTTGGTAATGTGGTCCATCGTTTTTTAATGGGAAATCCATCCGACCAGGCATAATAGCCTGGTATATTTTATTGTCTGTGGTATATAAATTGTGGATCAAAGATTTCAAGACGGTATGGATGCACCCACAATGCTGATTGTTTTTTCAGTGCTAATAGGACTCGAACCGACCGCAGATTTTGCTGACAAGGTTCGAGCTTCTCGGCTCAAGCCTGCGCGTTGTGGAGCGTAAGAGAGACCGGCGCAGGGCGCTGGAGTCTTAGACATCCGGCGTTGCCACAAATGCGGGCGTCCAGCCGAGAATTCCAGTCGAGCCGAGGGCTGTTTCCACCCCAGACATTCCCACCGAGCACAAAGGAGAACGTTGTTTTATGCGCCGCTAGAACCACAATCCGACCAGCAGCTAATGGCTTTTGATGAATAATTTCTTCCCCGTGAGCGCGGCGCGGCGCGCCAGACGGACAAAAAACGAGAGGGTGGCTGTCCGGGGTTAATTTACATGGGGCTGGGAACCGGCAACCGGCCGGCGCTGCAGCCCCTGGCCAGCCTGGCCTTCGCTCCGCCGCCCTCGCGCCGCACACCTGGGCCGCGCTGCCGCCCCTGGTCTACGCTCCGTCCCTCACTCGCTGCATGTCCGACGACGCCGCTTCTGTTGCTCCGAGGAACTCTTGCTTCTTACAAGAACGGTCCCAGGTCGAGGAAGTTAAAGAGTCGATGGGCTATTGCACTGCCAACATTTAAATCATTTCTAATCTAGTGATATACAGAATTTTAAGAACTTAGTTAGCCGAATTTGACAGAGCACTGAAAGACCAAAGTCGAAACAAGGCCCCGGGAGTAGACAACATTCCACTAGAACTATTGATCACCTTGGGAGAGCCAGCCCTGACAAAACTCTACCATATGCTGAGCAAGATGTATGAGACAGGCGAAATACCCTCATACTTCAAGAAGAATATAATAATTCCAATCTCAAATAAAGCAGGTGTTGACAGATGTGAAAATTATCGAACTATCAGTTTAATAAGTCACGGCTGCAAAATACTAACACGAATTCTTTACAGACAAATGGAAAAGCTGGTAAAAGCGATCTCGGGGAAGATCAGTTTAGATTCCGTAGAAATATTGGAACACGTGAGGCAATACTCACGCTACGACTTATCTTAGAAAATAGATTAAGGAAAGGCAAACCCACGTTTGTAGCATTTGTAGACTTAGAGAAAGCTTTTGACAATGTTGACTGGAATACTCTGTTTCAAATTCTGAAGGTGGCAGGAGTAAAATACAGGAAGCGAAAGGCTATTTACAATTTTTACAGAAACCAGATGGCAGTTATAAGAAACGAGGGGCATGAAAGGGAAGCAGTGGTTGGGAACGGAGTGAGACAGGGTTTTAGCCTATCCCCGATATTATTCAATCTGTATATTGAGCAAGCAGTAAAGGAAACAAAAGAAAAATTTGGAGTAGGAATTAAAATCCATGGAGAAGAAATTAATACTTTGAGGTTCGCCGATGACATTGTAATTCTGTCAGAGACAGCAAAGGACCTGGAAAAGCAGCTTAACGGAACGGACAGTGTCTTGAAAGGATGATATAAGATGAACATTAACAAAAGCAAAACGAGGATAATGGAATTTAGTCGAATTAAATCGGGTGATGCTGAGGGAATTGGCTTAGGAAATGAGACACTTAAAGTAGTAAAGGAGTCTTGCTATTTGGTGAGCAAAATAACTGACGATGGTCGAAGTAGAGAGGATATAAAATGTAGACTGGCAATGGCAAGGGAGGCGTTTCTGAAGAAGAGAAGTTTCTTAACATCGAGTATACATTTAAGTGCCAGGAAGTCTTTTCTGAATGTATTTGTATGGAGTGTAGCCATGTATGGAAGTGAAACGTGGACGGTAAATAGTTCGGACAAGAAGAGAATAGAGGCTTTCGAAATGTGGTGCTACAGGAGGATGCCGAAGATTTGATGGGTAGATCACGTAAATAATGAGGAGATATTGAATAGAATTGTGGAAAAGACAAATTTGTGGCACAACTTGATTAGAAGGAGGGATCGGTTGGTAGGACATATTCTCAGGCATCAAGGGATCACCAATTTAGTATTGGAGGGCAGCGCGGAGGGTAAAAATAGTAGAGGGAAACCAAGAGATGAATACACTAAACAGATTCAGAAGGATGTAGGTTGCAGTAAGTACTGGGAGATGAAGAATCTTGCACAGGATAGAGTAGCATGGAGGACTGCATCAAACCAGTCTCTGGACTGAAGACCACAACAACAACAGTTAGCCGAGCGTCTTCCATTGAACATCTACTGTCTCGCCAGATTTCTCGTTGATAATTTGCTCTTGTTTGAATGGCGTATGCGTTCAAATGACCACCAGACTGAGAAATGACCTGTTTGTGGTTGAAATGTCTTTTGTGCGTCGGTCATAAAAGTGAGCCTCAGCGTACAGCATATAAAGTCCACATCCTTCCGCAAGAAGTGAAGGACGTTTGTGAAAACCTGTCAAGCACAAGTTGAAAGTCTTCTCTCTCGGCAAACTTTATCTGTTCTCTAGAGTAAGACTCAAGATCCATTACATTGCCGTAGTAACTAAAAGGAATAACATTTACGATATATTGGTTCTGTAATGAGAATTTAGGATAGTTACCTGACGTAGCCGCTGTGATCCAGGTTCGTCACGCTTTCTGCAAATCTTTTCAGGTTCCTGACAATGAGTCAAGGCCGACCTCTACCCCAGTTTTCCTTCATTCTTATTAATTTCAAATTACAATGTGTCATTATTACCATTATTATTGTCATTATTGTTATTACTACTATATTATTCTACAGAAACTGTTGTGTAATAGGTGATTTCGGTTTTATGTATAATTCGGTAACTGACGTAAGAACAGAAAGAGAACCATCATCCTTGGACAGTCATCTTGAAGGAATCAACAATATAGACGTAGAAAATACGATGTTTCAGTTGAAAATTAAGGGGGTTTCAGGAGCGGATAAAATAACAAGTGAAACGCTGAACATAGGAGGAAGAGATGTGTAGGAAACTATAATAATATACATACAGTCTCGGAAGATACCAACAATTTGGTAAAATGCTAAGGTGATTCTAATGTTTTTAGAAGGGGGACATAAAAGTTTGAAAATTGCCGTCCTTTATTGCTCACCACACTTTTACAGTCTTTCGACAGAACAACAGGACTTGCACCAACGAATAAATATGGAACCGGTCAGCTAAGGGAGGTGTCATTGTTCGCCGCGCGGGATTAGCCGAGCGGTCTTGGGCGCTGCAGTCATGGACTGTGCGGCTGGTCCCGGCGGAGGTTCGAGTCCTGCCTCGGGCATGGGTGTGTGTGTTTGTCCTTAGTAGTGTGTAAGCTTAGGGACTGATGACCTTAGCAGTTAAGTCCCATAAGATTTCATATACATTTGAACATTGTCATTGTTCATCGTTTACTATGTGTATTATCCCCAAAAGTAACAGCAAACTTGGATTTACTGCTTTGTGAACTACATAAAAAAGGCAAGTAAGGAGCAAGTCAGGATTTTCCTATGTGCACTGCTAATCACTAAAGTAGCAAGACCCGGATGGATTTCAAATAAATGATTAAATTTTTAGGCGATTATCCAAACAACGTCTAAACATGTAATCATGTATTCTTCACCAGTCCACGGGTGTACTGCCGGTCCATGGTG
The DNA here is from genome assembly GCF_023898315.1 of Schistocerca nitens. Lineage (NCBI taxonomy): Eukaryota > Metazoa > Arthropoda > Insecta > Orthoptera > Acrididae > Schistocerca > Schistocerca nitens. The sequence goes on from NC_064614.1 coordinate 453,992,499, forward strand.
TCCAACGGGCACAATATTTCGGCGATCAGACATGTTTCCATCGTCAGGTGCGCTGACGAACTGTCAATGACGAACTGTCAGCGCACCTGACGATGGCGACATGTCTGATCTCCGAAATACTGTGCCCGTTGGACACTATGAACCGGCAGTACACCCGTGGACTGTTCGAGCAAGAAATACGCCGGGAGAAACTGAAGAATCACATGTATTCTTCACCCTATGGGTGCGAATTTTAGTACCCAGAACTGACACCCCTAGCAGCAAAAAAGGCTCTAACATGTTTGGGTATAGAGTCAAAGTGAGCTTGACAGTATGGGTACATAATTCCATGCTGCTTCACGTCGTGGAGGTTGGCAAGTGGTGGAATGCCACAACCTCGGCAACTCGTGGTCAAATCAAGGATATCTGGAAAAAATTCTGGGCAGGCAACATTAGAACACCTTCCGTAATCAGGTAGATTATAACAGTGCACGGAACATTCGGCCTTGAATTGCCTGATGGAAAAATAACGTCCTTCACGAAAACCTCAAAGGTAGGTACAGACACCGTCCTTAACAAGGAATAAACTTTATGCCTGTTGTGAAAGAGCTATTAGAGTTGTGTTCCTAGAGACTCTCCACACCATCCCACCATGTACTGAGGCCACATGACGATGACAAACGCAATCTGGCAACGTTTATTCTCTTCGAAGCCTCCATCGTGACGCTGTGTGCAAAACCGAGACTCTCTTCTGAAAGGACCACGTGCTACCAGTCCTGTGCCATTGTTGTTGCTGAGCGCACCGAGTAGCTCTGTCTTCCGTCGCGCCAGAGGAAGCCGAAACAATAGTCTCCGTAATGATAGGCTGTGACCCGGCTGAGGCTGTCGCACTGTTCGTGTGGACACCTGTCTTGTTGCAATCAGATCCATTTCCTGACTCAAGGTATGCGACATGTCTCTAAGATTCTGCACGACTGAGCATACAATTTACAAGAGGCGTTTCAAAAATCCGTGCAAAAATAAAAACTACTTACGTGTTTGGAGTAAAACTTTTTTATTTTTTGACGGAGTCTCCTTTTAGACTTACACACTTCGTCCAACGCTGTTCTAACTTGTTGATCCCTTCCGAATAATAGGAATTGTCCAAGTCTGCGAAATAGCTATTAGTTGCTGCAATCACCTCTTCGTTTGAATAAAATCTTTCTCACGCCAGCCATTTCTTCAAATTGGGGAACAAATAGTAGTCTGAGGGAGCCAAGTCTGGAGAATAGGGGTGATGTGAAACGAATTGAAATCCTGTTTCCATTAATATTGCGACCACAACTGCTGAGGTGTGTACTGGTGCAATGTCGTGATCGAAAATGACTTTTTTGAGGTCCAATCGCCCTCGTTTTTACTTGCAGCTCGATTTTCAAACGGTCCAATAACGATGACTAATATGCACCTGTAATAGTTTTACCCTTTTCCAGATAGTCGATGAGGATTATCCCTTGCGAATCCCAAAAGACAGTTGCCATAACTTTTCCGACCGAAGGAATGGTCTTCGCCTTTTTTGGCGCAGATTTTCCCTTGGTAACCCATTGTTTAGATTGTTGTTTGGTCTCAGAAGTATAGTAATGTATCCATGTTTCATCCACAGTGACGAAACGATGCTTAAAGTCCTGCGGATTCTTCTTGAACAGCTGCAAACAATCCTTGCAACACTTCACACGATTCCGCTTTTGGTCAAGCGTGAGCAATCGCGGAACCCATCTTGCGGATAGCTTTCTCATATCCAAATGTTTATGTAAAATGTTATTTACCCGTTCATTCGAGATGCCCACAGCACTAGCAATATCACGCACTTTAACTCTTTTGTCATCCCTCACCATATCATGGATTTTATCAATGATTTCTCGAATCGTAACCTCCACAGGGCGTCCAGAACGTTCAGCATCACTTGTGCCCATATGGCCACTCCGAAAATTTTTAAACTACTTATAAACTGTTGGCGCAGAGTCACCGTAATGTTTATCAAGCTTCTCTTTAGTCTCCTGAGGCGTTTTGCTTTCATAGAGTAATGTTTAATCACCAGACGAAATTCTTTTTTGTCCATTTTTTAACAATCACTCGACTTCCTTGATTCTAACGAAGGCCAAACACAAAGGAATAGACCAATATGGCTGAAACTTGGTGTGCGTTCTTTCCAAAGATGCTACTAAAACATGACCTCGATACGTGTCCTCAAGGGCACTAGTTGCTTGGGGCCACTGAGATGCTGCATAGCGCTGAGTACTGCGCTCTTGAACTCATAAATTATATGTACAATTCGAAATACCGTGATCAACTAGAGCAACAATATCATAGAATGATAAATTGTAGTCTCCATGGCCTCGATCCTGCCGCCGGCCGGTGTGGCCGGGCGGTTCTAGGCGCTTCAGTCTGGCACCGTGCGACCGCTACGGTCGCAGGTTTGAACCCTGCCTCGGGCATGGATGTGTGTGATGTCCTTAAGTTAGCTAGGTTTAAGTAGTTCTAAGTTATAGGGGACTGATGACCTCAGATGTTAAATCTCATAGTGCTCAGAGCCATTTTGATCCTGCCACTGCCGAATTTCGACGTGTACTAGTAGACCCTACTTCTGAATTTGCATGCTGAGGCCTGCGGTGACTTGACCTCAGCAGTGACTGGGGGAGTCGTTCTTGTAGAGTTCACTTGGGCGTGGTTGCAGCGAGGCGGTGGGTGGGAACTGCGTGGATGTCGTCTGGTAAATCAAAACGGTAACAGTGTTATGCATTTATTCATCAGTACACAGGCTTGTGCTGTCACAGACAACGGCCAGAAATGAGCGGTGGACGTGGTTTGCATCGAGGACGCAGTTTACGCTGGTGCGCTAGCTCACGGTGCAAGCAGGCCGTAGTGGAGCAGCATCCCACCGTCAGCAGTACAGCGGCGAGGAAATGCCGTGTCAGGGCTCGGGTCCGGACGTCATGCAGCTGTGACGTCCTTTGACGGTGTTGTCCAGGCTGGCGGGCGCTTACGCAAGGGTCAGTACAAGACGCACCAGAAAGTGCCAAGACGAGCCGTGGACCCCAGCATAGGTGGCAATGACAGCGACCAGCAGCACCAGAGTGTGCCCGCACCAGGCAAATGGCCAGCAGCAGAATACGCGCAGAAAAGAAGGCAGGCAGGTTCGGGCCTACAGTTGATGGAAGTCAGCGAGCAATTGCCCCTCTGGCTGGCTGGCACCAGTTCGGCACCTGAACTAAGGCGCAACAGGCAGACTCGCAGCTTAGTGAAGAGAACACTCAACAGCGGCAACTGCATGGCACATTTCAGGATTATGACTGACGTGGACTTCCTCTCGTAACTGGCTGGAAGCGGTGACTGTTACTGCTTGACCAAAATGGACAGTATGACAGTCTGATAGCAATGTTTTGACAGGATTGCACTCCTTGTCGCGTAGGACAGGGGGACGGTGCTGAGCTAGGCCGTGTGGTAGCCCCGTCACTCCAGTCAGCCTTCGTACTTCTACTGTGTCACTGGCATTCGGAGCTGTCGGCGGCAGTGAGACTTTGATGTGTGGTGACTCGCTTGCGGCACGGCTTGGGCTGCGACTGTTGCAGCGTCACCTCTGGCTGTTCTTGCCAAAGAGTGCTTCAGCGGCCGCCCCGTGTCCTGACTCTCCGCCACTTCTCGCTTCAAGTCGTAACGACGTCGCCTATTATGTCAGCCACGCCTATTATTTCAGCCAAATAACGCAGCTGCAGCTCAACTATGCGTATATGAAAGTCATAATATTATGACCAACAACACTGCGGAACGATGAACCGATGTCTCGATAGGTCTCGATCCTGCCATTGTTGAATATCGACACGAGTTAGGAGGCGTTTCGTTACGTAATCTTTTCTTTAAAAAAGCAGCTCGCCTTATTTCTACCTATCTAGTGCGGCTGCGGAAAATGTGAATCCACTGTATATCCAAGCATGCAGTATACTTCATAGCAGTTTTAAGTTCGTTGCGTGCCGTCTTCGTGGTGTTGCAGCTTTAATAGCTAGCTGTGTGTATCACTAATCCGTCAAGACCTCAACACTTTGAACTCCTGATTACAGGATTATCGGAGTTGTTGTTGTTGTTGTTGTTGTTGCGGTCTTCAGTCCAAAGACAATTACGCGAAGCGAAATGTAGTGTGAGGAGGGCTATGCGAGAGGCGTTCAATGAATTCGAAAGTAATGTTCTATGTACTGACTTGGCAGAAAATCCTAAGAAATTTTGGTCTTATGTCAAAGCGGTAGGTGGATCAAAACAAAATGTCCAGACACTCTGTGACCAAAATGGTACTGAAACAGAGGATGACAGACTAAAGGCCGAAATACTAAATGTCTTTTTCCAAAGCTGTTTCATAGAGGAAGACTGCACTGTAGTTCCTTCTCTAGATTGTCGCACAGATGACAAAATGATAGATATCGAAATAGACGACAGAGGGATAGAGAAACAATTAAAATCGCTCAAAAGAGGAAAGGCCGCTGGACCTGATGGGATACCAGTTCTATTTTACACAGAGTACGCGAAGGAACTTGCCCTCCTTCTTTCAGCGGTGTGCCGTAGGTCTCTAGAAGAGCGTAGCGTTCCAAAGGATTGGAAAAGGGCACAGGTCATCCCCGTTTTCAAGAAGGGACGTCGAACAGATGTGCAGAACTATAGACCTATATCTCTAACGTCGATCAGTTGTAGAATTTTGGAACACGTATTATGTTCGAGTATAATGACTTTCCTGGAGACTAGAAATCTACTCTGTAGGAATCAGCATGGGTTTCGAAAAAGACGGTCGTGTGAAACCCAGCTCGCGCTATTCGTCCACGAGACTCAGAGGACCATAGACACGGGTTCACAGGTAGATGCCGTGTTTCTTGACTTCCGCAAGGCGTTCGATACAGTTCACCACAGTCGTTTAATGAACAAAGTAAGAGCATATGGACTATCAGACCAATTGTGTGATTGGATTGAGGAGTTCCTAGATAACAGAACGCAGCATGTCATCCTCAATGGAGAGAAGTCTTCCGAAGTTAAAGTGATTTCAGGTGTGCCACAGGGGAGTGTCATGGGACCGTTGCTGTTCACAATATACATAAATGACCTGGTGGATGACATCGGAAGTTCACTGAGGCTTTTTGCAGATGATGCTGTGGTGTATCGAGAGGTTGTAACAATGGAAAATTGTACTGAAATGCAGGAGGATCTGCAGCGAATTGACGCATGGTGCAGGGAATGGCTATTGAATCTCAATGTAGACAAGTGTAATGTGCTGCGAATACACAGAAAGATAGATCCCTTATCATTTAGCTACAAAATAGCAGGTCAGCAACTGGAAGCAGTTAATTCCATAAATTATCTGGGAGTACGCATTAGGAGTGATTTAAAATGGAATGATCACATAAAGTTGATCGTCGGTAAAGCAGATGCCAGACTGAGATTCATTGGAAGAATCCTAAGGAAATGCAATCCGAAAACAAAGGAAGTAGGTTACAGTACGCTTGTTCGCCCACTGCTTGAATACTGCTCAGCGGTGTGGGATCCGTACCAGATAGGGTTGATAGAAGAGATAGAGAAGATCCAACGGAGAGCAGCGCGCTTCGTTACAGCATCATTTAGTAATCACGAAAGCGTTACGGAGATGATAGATAAACTCCAGTGGAAGACTCTGCAGGAGAGACGCTCAGTAGCTCGGTACGGGCTTTTGTTAAAGTTTCGAGAACATACCTTCACCGAAGAGTCCAGCAGTATATTGCTCCCTCCTACGTATATCTCGCGAAGAGACCATGAGGATAAAATCAGAGAGATTAGAGCCCACACAGAAGCATACCGACAATCCTTCTTTCCACGAACAATACGAGACTGGAATGGAAGGGAGAACCGATAGAGGTACTCAGGGTACCCTCCGCCACACACCGTCAGGTGGCTTGCGGAGTATGGAAAAAAAAAAAAAAAAGACTGGTTTGATACACCTCTCCATGCTAGTCCATCCTATGTAATTTTCTTCGAATAACTAGTCCAATCCACATCCATTTGAACCCACTTAGTGTATTCAGCCCTTATTCACCATCTAGAATTTATACCATTCATCATTTCATTCATGACTCAGAACTTATCCTATCACCTCAACTATTCTTTTAGTCAACTAGCGCCATATATCCCTCGGTTCGATTCAGCACCTCCTCAGAAGCCACGCGATCTACCCATCAAACCTTCACCATTCCTTTATAGCGCCACAATTCACAATTTTGTATTCTTTTGCTGTCTGAACTGCTTATCGTCCACGTTTCACTTCCATACATAGCTACACTTCCAGACAAATGCCTTCAGAAAAGACTTCCTAACACTTAAAATCATTTTATATCCTCTCTACTTCGGCCATAGTCAGTTGTTTTGCTGCCCAAATAGCAAAACTTATCCACTGCTTTTAGTACCTCATTTCCTAATCGAATTCCCTCAGCATCGCCTGATTTAATTCGAATACATTCCGTTGTCCTTGTTTTACTTTTGTTGGTTTTCACCCTATAACCTACTTAAAGACACGATCCATTGCTTTCAACCGTTCTTCCAGAATTACAATATCGTCCGCAGCTGGTGGTCTAGTGGCCAACGTTGCTGCCTCTGGATCACGGCGTCCCGGGTTCTATTCCCGGCCGGGTTGGAGATTTTCTCTGCCCGAGGACTGGGTGTTTGTGTTGTCGTCATCATTTCATCATCATCATCATTTGTGACAGTGGTTAGATCTGATTGTGTAAAACTTTGTACGGGCGCTGATGACCGCGCAGCTGAGTGCCCCCAAACCAAACCTTATCAGAATTACCGTATCAGAGATTTTATTTCTTCTCCTTGAAGTAATTCTCCTTCCAAATTTTTCTTCGGTTTCCCTTAGCGTTTTTTCAGTGTACAGATTGAATAACATCGAAGATAAGTTACAGCCTTGTCTCACTCCCTTCTCAAACGCTGCTTGACTTCCATGCTCTTCGACTGTTATGACTGCATTCTCGTTTCTGTACTAGCTGTATATAGCCTTTCGCTCCCTAACTTTTATCCCTTCTACGTTCAGGACTTCAAAGACTATAGTATAGTCAACTTGTCAAAAGCTTTCTATAAGTTTAAAAAGGCCGTAAACGCAGCTTTGACCTTCTTTAACCTTTGTTCTAAGGTAATTTGTAGGGCAAGTATTGGCTCGTGTGTTCCTAAATTTCTCCGGAACTGAAACTGATCTTCCTCAAGACCGGCTTCTATCAGTTTTTTCATGCTTCTGTAAATAATTCGTGTTAGTATTTTGCAACGATAACTTATCAAACTGATAGTTCGGTAACATTCACACCTATCAGCACCTGTTTTCTTTAGAACTGGAATTATTATAGTCATCCTGATCTTGCACACAGTGGAATAGTTTTGCCGTTACTGGGTCTCCCTAAGATCTTCTAAGGGAATATCATCTGCTCCAGAGTTCTTTTTTCGAAGTAGGTATTTCAGAGCTCTATCAAATTCATCTTGCAGTATCATATCTCACATACCATCTTCATCTACTTCCTCTTTCATTTGTGTAACACTATCTTCATGTTCATATCTCTTGTATAGAGCTTCAATACATTCCTTCCATCTCTCAACGTTCCCTTCTTTGCTTAGTACTGACTTATAATTTGAGCTTTTGATATTAATACAGTTGCTTCTCTTTACGCCATTGGTCTATTTAATCGTGTTACAGGTGGTATCTATCTTTCTCCTAGTTAGTCCTCTAAGCCATTACTGCTTAGCCGTTTTTCACTTTCTTCCAGTCTTATTTTTAGACTCTGCATTCTCTTTCATCTGCTTCATTTTCTGTATTTTGGAGACAGTGAACAGAATTAATGCTTTTAAGTGATGTATGTTCATGTCATTGCGCTATTCATTCTGATGATAATCACTTAATATTCGAATGGAGCATTGTAATTATAGGATATGTGAAACTGTTTTCAGAATTCGCTGACAGGAAATTAGAAACATTTAATAATTTATTTAACTTTGCAAGGATTAGAGCCGTTAACCTCTCTCTACATGTAACCGGGCGTTCTCCATATTTTACGTTACTTACATTAGGATGACAGTATTATAAGTTACATATATAAGGGTGATCTAAAAGTTTCTGTTCGAAGGCCGTGCAGATGTGCAGCCCACAAACGGTATGCCAGTCAGACAAAAACGCCGTGAGCATTGAGGCAATCATCCCAACGACGCTCCAGGTTGAAGATACCCGTTAGCTAAAACACAGTGTCCTGCTGCGTGAAGAGGTCCTGTATGCTGCACATCCTATTCCGACAGGAATCTTCGATCCTTGAAGGCCTTCTTTGTGGGACCGAAGTCGTGATATTCGCATGGGGGGCGATCAAGATTATAGGCCAGGTGATTGAGTCCCTCCCGCTTGATTTGGTGTAACTTCTGCATTGCGACATTTGCGATTTGGGATCGGCGTCTTGTGTCGAATCAAGACAAGCACGGAACTTGGCACCCCATTTCACAACGATGGTTTTCGAGAGACATGGTGCGTCATACATATTCTCCATTCGCCGATGGATGTCTGCCAAGGTTTGTCCTCCTTCAGCCAAGAAAATAATATCATCACGTTGATACTGTCTGGAGGCGCCACGATTTACCGCAGGCACGTCGGAAAGACGCAAATGGCACAATAATCCCTTGGCTATATGTCGGTGCTTATATACCAGCATCGGAATAGCGCAATATTGTATATATGCTGCAGCAGCGCCGTCAAACTAAAACTTTTTGATCGGCACTTACAATATGGAATAACTCATTTATAAATTACAACTTTGAAGTTAAAAACATCTGTCAATAAGAACAACAATAAACATAAATTACGGGAAGCGCTGTCAAAAACTGAAATCAGAAAGGCGTGGAAGGGCGTGATAGAATGGAACGTGATGATACACAGTTAATGGAAATGGAAATGAGCGCTTGGCGTCATTGGCCGGGAGGTCCCTTGCGGAGCAGGTCCGGCCGCCTTGGTGCAGATCTTATTACATTCGACGTCACATTGGGCGACCTGCGCGCCGGACGTGGATGAAATGATGATGAAGACAACACAACACCCAGTCCCTGAGCGGAGAAAATCCCCGGCCCAGCCAGGAATCGAACTCGCGCCCGTAGGACGGCAGTCCGTCACGCTGGTCACTCAGCTATCGGGGCGGACACACAGTTAATGAAAGTAAGAGAAAAGAGATTAGCATGACTCACAGAGAAAAGGAAAGGGAACTGTAATGAGGAGAAGATAGTAGTGGCTTCACTGTTTGACAGAGAAAAAAATGGCCAAATATGTTAATTGTTGGTGAAAGGTTTTTAGGGCAACTAAAGGGAGCCCTTCAGCTTCTTATTAAAAGCAACTGGGCTTTGAATTGTTCGCAGAGCGCACGGTTGCGTGTTCCACAGGCGGACAGCAGCGTTAAGCATTTGTTACGAATGTTTTTGTTTTGTAGACGGACGGACGGACGGACTGAGTGAGACTGAGCGAGACCTCCTTTTCTTTTATGATGGAACGACATGTATTTAATCTCTGATGCGAGGTACTGGAGTGCTCAGTAGCCGGTGAAGTAGACATAGCGTGTGGTAGTCACGTGACTTGTCTGACGGCCGCCAGTGTGCCTGGGCATATGACGCACTGAAATTATCATATAGATAAATGCTGCAAAGGTAACGCGCAAAAGTGTTCATGGTTAGTTCTAACTATGCTGCCTAATATAGGCTATCCAATAAATTAATAATTTCCATTCAGAACCAAAATAAAGATTGCATTTTAAATGCAAACTCTAAGCATCCTATGTAAATGAAACTATTTCTCCATTTATCTAGCCATAATTCCCTACCTCTGATTGTCACTTTCCTGGTTGCTGCTGTTTCCGTTGCCACCTCAAAGATAGCGACAAAAGAATTAAATGTTATGTCTTGAATATTCTTTTGCTACTGGAGTACAGCTAATGTTTCCAACTAAGCAAGTCTACCAGTCCTTTTCTATAGGTATTTATATATCCTCTGTCAGTTACTTTGATACGAGGTATGTACACCAAATAAGTTCCGTTTTGTTATATAAAACAGATACAGAAAAAATAGTTATTGTACAAAAATCTACAACTGTTAAACTACTTTTCTACATAGGTTCCGAAATTTAGTAGGCACTTGTCATAGAGTGGCACAAGTTTTTGTATGCCTTCTTCATGGAAGGTTGCCGCCTGTGTATTCACCCATGTGGTAACATATTCTTTCAGCTCGTCCTCATGGTTGAAGTGTTGGCCACCAAGGACAGATTTTAGGTGTAAGAAGAGATGAAAACCGCTAGGACCGAGGTCCAGGCTGTACGAAGGATGGTCAAACGCGTCCCAGTGGAATTCCCGTAAGAGTTGTTTGCTCACATTCGCCGTGTGAGGCCGGGCATTATGGCGGAAAAAACAACAACTTTTGACAACTATCCTCGGCGCTTGTTCTGTATTGCCCGGCGCAATTTCTTAATGGTCTCGCAGTAAGCATGTGCATTGACTGTTTGGCCTCGTGGTAATAAATCAATCAGCAAAATGCCTTTTCTGTCCCATAAAACGGTGCACATGACTTTTCGAGGTGCCAAGATTTGCTAAGACTTAACGTTCGTTGGGGACCAAGTGTGCCTCGTTTTCATTGATTACCGTTTTGTTTCAGGGGTGTCGTACGATACCCAAATTTCATACCCATGACTATCCGAGAAAGAGAACCATCGCCTTCTCATTGCAGCGTGTCAATAACTGAAGCGCACTGCCCATCCGTTGTTTTTTGTGTTGTTCAGTTAGAATTTCGGGTACCCAACGTGAGAAAAGTTTTCGAAATTTCAGTTTTTCAGTAACAATTTCATGAGTGATCGTGAGAGTTGCGGAACTTTCATAGCAAGGGCACTATGTGTAAACTTACAGTTGTGCTTAATCTTCTCTTCAGTTGTTTGAACCAGTTCATCAGTAACCACAGACGGGGGTCTACTTTGTTCTTCATCGTGCACTTGATCACGTCCTTCATTGAACAGTCTGACCCATATTCTAACCTTTGAATCACTCAAAAGGATTTTCTCTGTAAACCTCGTAGATTTGCCGATGAATATCCTTTGGTTTGGCTTTCTTTGCATTTAGAAAACAAATCACAGATCTGATTTCACACGGGGCAGCATTTTCAAATAGGGCTGACGTTATAAAGAAGCACTACAAAGCACACGTCGGCAGCAGCGATCTGAAAATGGCTGTGAATTTATCTCTCTTTGTGTTCATAATATTCGGAACTGCGATCGTAGCGCTGCCGCGGATAGAAATAGAAACGGAACTTACTTTGTGGACGACCCTCGTACATACATTTTGAAAAAGCCGAATTTCCTACAATGAATCCAGATAGTCAATTCTGTTCGTGAATGGATCACTACAATTAGAAAATACTGTTGCCAGTTAACATGGTAGTATGTAAACACATTACTCACTCCAATATATCATAAACTCAACCTCAGTCACAAGCAGCTTTCAGATTTCATTCATTGTGTTTCATTGTAGGATGTTTTCCAGACACTACAACGTTTCGCACTAAAGCTACAAAAGATAATAGAAATTTAAAAAAAAATTTTATTGATATACTATTCTTTTTTCTAAATCTGTTTGTGCCCTATTTTCGATTTATGTATTTCCATTTGTAAAACGCAAGAAATTTTTGGGATACAGATTTGATTCATTATTATGTGTTTACATTCTGAACGAAGATATACTGAGGAGGGAGGCAAATGACGCCTCTGAGCTGATGACATACTTGGCTGTGAATTTATCTCTCTTTGTGTTCATAATATTCACAAGTGGGACACACGATTTTCTCGAGGCCCCTGACCTAACGAAAGGTCGGAAAGTACTACATACATAAACTCTGACACTATGGTCGTGAACAGACCCTGCAATTGAGGATTGTAATTTCCGTGATATTACTGTTTTCGTAAAACTGCTCCGTCTTAAAGAAAGAATGTAAATTTTGCGGAACTTCGAGGGCGTTCAAAGAAAGGTATGACATAAAAATAACTAGAGCATATCTGTAGAGTAACAACTCTACAACATGCTACTAATTCGGGTAACAGACAAAAAAGGGTGAAACGGCTGTAAAGGAGCGCTGCCTCTGCCCGCGCTAAGGATACTAGCGGTGCAAGACGATGCCATATGGTAAGATGATCGGTCATATGAATCATCAAATTTCTTTTTTAGAATTCGATCAGTTCTACGTCTCTGCTGCGATATTCTTTACGAGTGTTCCGGTGTGTCTGAAGCAGCTTGAAGTGAATATGAGCGGCTAGTTCTTCTGTGACCGATCATGTCATGAAGCTGAACTCCGTGTTCAGTTTAATAGTGTATATATGAGTAAAGAAAACGCGGTGAATTCTGAATATAGTGGTGGACCACGAAAAATCATGCTCATACTGCTCGGAACATCGAAAGGTTTTATCTCAAACGACGATTCTTGGACGTTTGGCATTGGTGGGCGCTATAGGTTACTAGTGTCTGCTACACTGTGGATAGAGATCGAGCATTTTTCTGTCCCCTGCACATGTGATAGTCTAGTTTAGTTTAGTTTACACAGCTTGAAACTTTCGTGCTTTTACTTTTTTATATACTTATTGAGAATCGACACTACCTCTACTGAGATTCATGACTTGTATGCATTAACAATTATTCTTAAAGCGTTAACTCATAGTCCTGAAATGAATCAACCATTAATTTTCGAAAGCGAATCTCTCTCTGCAACTGTTCCGCAGAAGGACATTTAGGTACCACGAGTGAGAAACAGTACAGGGTGGTCCAAAAGTTCGGAAACACCCTGATAAAATCCAAATGAAGTAGCAAACAAGGAAACAGAGTCCCTACACACGAGGAACGGGAGGGGGGAAACTTTATAGGCTATGCCACCAACATGTCGGCCATCTTGAAAGACGCCATCTTGGATTCAACTCCAAAATTTCAAATGGGAATGTGGTCATGTGACATATCAAACAGATGGAGAATTTCACCATAAAAACAATGCCGTTGTTATTTTAAACATAGCTTTATTCATTCTCGGGTTATAGCCAGTTACATGTGGCAGCGGTGGGACGCTCGGCAGCATGTGTGTTATGTGCCGAAGAGACGTTACGCCGATGTTACACAGTCCAGAGAGACCACCAACAGTCATAGGAATGGCTCGATATGTTGTCCACTATGTTGGATTGTTACTGCTATCCTCCGAACCCAGTCCTGATGAACTTTGACCAACACATCTGGCTGAATTTGACCAGACACATCAAGAATGCGCTGCTTTAGATGATGCAAATTCCCCGTATTTTCACAGAATAAACCAGTGCTTTGACATTATCCCAAAGATAAAAATCCAAAGGAGTCAAATCTGGTGAACGTGGTGGCCACTCCACAGCACCCTACGACCAATCCACTTTTGAGGGAACTGCACATCCAGGTATGCTCGCACATTGTGCCCGTAATGTGGTGCGGCTCAATCATGCTGGAAGAATTCCGAAAATGTCCCGTCCTCTGTTAACAACGATGGAAACACTTCTTCATCCAATAACCTCAGATAACCGTTGGCTGTTAACGTACCATCAATAAAAAAAAGGTCCTACGACTTTGGTACCACACACACCACTCCAGACCATCACTTTTTGTGAGTTGACCGTTTTGCAAGCATCAATCCAGTGTGGATTTCTGTCGGGCCAGTATCTGTGATTCTTCTTGTTCACTTCGCCATTGATAAAGAAATTGGCTTCATCACTGAACAGCACCTGATAGGGGAAACGTGGGTTTATCTGCAGCTGCTGTGTCACCCATTCTGCGTAATGTACCCGACGGTCTGTGTCATCCTCGTTCAGGTGTTGGAGCAGCTGACTTTTGTACGGGTGCCATTTGTGCTGCGATAAAATTCGCAGTATGGAGGTACGGCTAAACCCACATTCTTGTAACAGCCGACGAGTACTCCGTTGCGGACTCTTGCTAAATGATGCCAACACGCTCATTGTTGTTACTTCATCGGTGGCGGATTTTGGTCTTCCAGCTTTAGGCTTATCTGCGACAGAACCTGTTGCTCGGAATTTGGCCAAAAACTTGGCAACTGCGCTGTGAGTGATGGGCTGTCTGGCTGGGTGACGACTGTTGAAATCCTCAGCAATGACCCGTGTGCTTCTTTCTCCTGATATCAAGATGATTTCAATGCATTCTTCATGTGTTAAGGACATTTTGTAAACTGTAAATAAGGAAACAATGATTAAAACGTTAGCATGAGTAAATGATACCTAACAGTTAAACATATGTAACATGTCAGGCATGGGATAGTCACTTCGCACCGTTTCAGACTCCATTTTAGGACTTCTCAGTACGTAATACTTACGCTGCCGAGCGTCCCACTGCTGCCGCAAGTAATTGGCTATAACCCGAGATGAATAAAGCTATGTTTAAAATAACAACGGCATTGTTTTTCTGGTGAAATTCTCTATCTGTTTGATATGTCACATGACCACATTCCCATTTGAAATTTTGGAGTTGAATCCAAGATGGCGGCTTTCAAGATGGCCGCCATGTTGGTGGCATAGCCTATAAAGTTTCCCCGTTCCCGTTCCTCGTGTGTAGGGACTCTGTTTCCTTGTTTCCTACTCCATTTGGATTTTATCAGGGTGTTTCCGGACTTTTGGACCACCCTGTATGTACCAGTAGTTGAACCTGTTACAAAAAGGCGAAATAGCGACAATAGGGAATGGTAGTCTAGATATTACCGAATTATGAAGTGGTTGTGCAGAATCAACAACAATACAGATTAATCTGTACTGAGACGAACATAAACGCAGTGGGGGTTCCAGTCACAGATGGCCGAAAATTACGCGCGGCCACGTGTTACCAAAATGAAAGTGTCGTGAACTCTCATAACAATTATAATTACAACTTATTTCAGTACACACAGTCGTGATCTCAATTAAGTTGTTTAATTTGTTTTCAGATGATTAGTTTCGATCTACCAAGACAGCACCATTATACCTTACATTCTTCGATGAGTCTGCAAAGGACCTGCTCCACGCTAACGGTTGCTCCGGTCAGCACGGAATATAATATCTGAAGATCATCTCTTAGAAGATCGAAACCGGTCATCTGAAAATAAAAATAGCTAAAATGCGATTACGACTGTGTATTTCAAATAAGTTACAACATTTTAAAAAACGCTATTTTACCTGTAACAATGTTCTAAAAAAATTTTGATTATAATTGCATTTAAAAACACATTGAGAATCGCTACCAGAAAATATAAAGAACGAATAGCGAAAGCAAGGACGTCCAAGTGCGCCACAACACGTGTCGAAGTACAGATCAGTCGTTAAGCACACTAAGAGTCATGAGAACCGACTGTTCTAAATTCTGCAGCTGTAATACACACAGAAGGTATCTTCAGTGATAAAGGATAAAGAAATAAACAGGAACGATTCAAAATCCTATCACGAAACATGTGTAAGACAAATGGTGACAACTTGCAGCTCAGGTCGCAGAGTGGGTCGTCCGAGCCTCACGCTCACACAAAAAGTGTCTGCTCACGAGAATTCGTACCTGCGATATCCTGCCGCCGGAAGTGCACATTATCTACTCTCTGCTTGTGTTTCTGGTTCCGAAAGAGTTCCCTGTTTAATTCTTTTTTTTATATACATACTTTCCGAAGCCTCCAATCAGCGCAATGGAAATTCATTCTGAACACACTAAATTGTTATACATTCACAGAAATTTCTTATTTATTGTCATTGCATTTTGGAGTATTACTCATCTTCGGTCAGAAATGGTAACTAGAAATACACACACAGACATAAATGCGGCTGCTATTCCAGACATTAAACTAGTCCTAGCGATTGTATTTATGCCCTGTGTGCGTATTTGTATTTGACATTTCTGGCCGATGATGAGTAACACTCAAAATTGCAATCGCAATAAGTAAGAAATGTTTTTTAAAGCCACGTTAAATAATTAGATGAAAGCTGTGGTCCCGTTGTTGTCGTGATCGATGACTGGATGCAGCTGTCCAGGCTAATCTAAGCCATGCAAGCCTCTTCATCTCTGCATGATTATTACAACCTGCATCCATTTAATCCCGCATAGTGTACTAAAGTCTTGGTCTCCCTTTACAATTTTTACCTCCGACACTTCCACTACCAAAGTGACAATTCTGGGCTGCCTAATGAGGTGACCTATCAAACTGCTAGAGGGATATCAATGTAAAACAATCAACTGGTAGCCAAGATCGTACGAACTCCTTTTATTCCATTATTACCGGTTTCGGCGAAACTAAAGTCGCCGTTATCGGATCTAGGGAGGACAGAAAACACTAAAAAAGTGCGCTTGGATTTCACTTGTATAACATGTATACATATAAAATTAGTTACATACCTTAGGACACATGCAGGTTACAACATCAAGGCAAACAACGGTGATAATAAGTTAATTTTATTACCTATCGGATTGTTTACATTGGTGGATAGATGGTGAAAGAATTTTTTTGGCTGAATCCCTCACCTCTTTCTGTGCAACAGTAATGCCGAGAGAAGAATGTTTAAGTCATTTCCCCTTATAGTATTATATTTTTGAATAGTAAATCAACGTGCTTCCCTCTACGAAGGGCTCACGGATGAAGATAACTGTCCTTCTGATAGCCAACAAGTCATTTTTTCCGAAGCTTGTCCTTACAGTATGAATTTCAGAGGTGTCAATGACACTACTCAGAGATGACAATAGTCATGGGATAACTCCTAATACAGTGTCAGACCGCCTTTTGCGACGCGTAGTGCAGCAACTCGACGTGGCATGGACTCATCAAGTCGTTGGAAGTCCTGTACCGAAATACTGAGCCATGCTGCCTCTACAGCCGTCCATAATTGCGAAGTGTTGGCGGTGCAGGGTTTTGTACACGAACTGACCTCTCCATCATGTCCCACAAATGTTCGATGGAAACCATATCGGGCGGTCTGGGTGGCCAAACCTCGCTCCTGACATCCAGAATGCTCTTCAAACTATTCGCGAACATTTGTGGACCGGGGACATACCGCGTTGTCATCCATAAAAATTCCATCGCTGTTTGGGAACATGCCGTCCATGAATGGCTGAAAATGTGTAAATGATCTCCGTGTAGCCGAACATCTAGAGGACCCAGTCCATTCCATGTCAATACAGTCCGCATCATTACTGAGCCACCACCAGCTTGCACAGTGCCTTGTTGACAACTTGGGTCCACCATAGCTTCGTGGACTCTGCGCCACATTCGGAAGCTACCATCAGGTGTTACGAATTGAAATCGGGGCTGATCTGATCAGGACACGGTTTTCCAGTCGTCTCGGGTCCAACCGATATACTCACAAGCACAGGAGAGGCGCTGCAGGTGATGCGCTTTTAGCAAAGGCACTCGTATCGGTCGTCTGCTGCCATAGCCCATTAACGCCAAATTTCGCCGCTGTGTCCTAACGGTTACGTTCGTTCTACGTCCCACATTGATTTCTGTCGTTATTTAACGCAGCGTTTTTTTTTTCTGTTAGCACCGATAATTCAACCCAAATGCCGTTGCTCTCGGTCGTTAAGTGAAGGGCGTCGGCCAATGCGTTGTCCGTTGTGGCAGGCGCTGCCTGAAATTTGGTACTCTTGGCATACTCTTGATACTGTATATCTCGGAATGTTGAATTACCTAACGATATTCGAAACTGAATGTCCCATGTGTCTTCCTCAAGTACCATTCTGCATTCAGAGTCTATTAATATCTGTCGTGCTGTTGTAATCACTTTGGAAACCGTTTCACAAGAACCACCTGAGTACAAATGGCAGCTCAGCCACTGCATTGGCCTTTTACAGTTTGTGAACCGAATACTACCGTCATTTGTATATGAGAATATCGCCGGGCCATGACTTTCATGACCTCAAAGTATATGATACTTCAGTGTCCCAGTGGACACGTATCACACCTGCTGCTCTGAAATGGATTAGTGCCAAGGGTGATCATTGCTTGTTGGACATTATACAGGGTGGTCCGTTGATAGTGACCGGGCCAAATATCTCACGAAGTTGTTAAAATGGACCTTTACCATTTGCGGAAAAGGTCGATATCGTGTTGATGTATGGCTATTGTGATCAAAATGCCCAACGGGCGTGTGCTATGTATGCTGCTCGATATCCTGGACGACCTCATCCAAGTGTCCGGACCGTTCGCCGAATAGTTACGTTATTTAAGGCAACAGGAAGTGCTCCGCCACATGTGAGACGTCAACCACGACCTGCAACAAATAATGATGCCCAAGTAGGTGTTTTAGCTGCTGTCGCGGCTAATCCGCACATCAGTAGCAGACAAATTGCGCGAGAATCGGGAATCTCAAAAACGTCGGTGTCGAGAATGCTACATCAACATCGATTACACCTGTACCATATTTCTGTGCACCAGGAATTGCATGGCGACGACTTTGAATTTCGTGTGCAGTTATGCCACTGGGCACAAGAGAAATTACGGGACGATGACAGATTTTTTGCACGCGTTCTATTTAGCGACGAAGCGTCATTCACCAACAGCGGTAACGTAAACCGGAATAATATGCACTATTGGGCAACGGAAAATCCACGATGGCTGCGACAAGTGGAACATCAGCGAACTTGGCGGGTTAATGTATGGTGTGGCATTATGGAAGGAAGGATAATTGGCCCCCATTTTATCGATGGCAATCTAAATGATGCATATGTTTGTCACTATTACAGCGCCATCTATCACAAAGAAAAAAAAAGTGGTCCAACTAAAACATTCATATTTCTTTACGTACTACACGAATATGTAATAAAAAATGGCGGTTCCTATTTTTAAAAAACGCATTTGATATCCGTTTTATCTATGGCAGCGCCATCTAGCGGGCCAACCATAGCGTCATCTGGTTTCCCCCTTCAAGCTAGACAACTTTCGTTCTTTGTAGTTTTTTCGTTTGACGCTTTTGTCGTGAGATATTTGGCTCGGTCACGATCAATGGACCACCCTGTAGAGCTCTAAGTGGTACCCTTCCCTCGACGCAGCCCTCGATAGCAGGCCAAACATGCTCGTCCATCTGTAGCATGCAATAGCCAAGATTCGTTCTCTGTTTGGGTACGGCTTATAATCTACAGTCTCAGTCACTTGGTGTGCTGAAAATGAGATTTCATCAGTCAGTATTTCGCTTGCAACGCTCCTCTAAGAGTCGATATCGCTATAATTGGGGAGCAGCTTACTAGAATGCAATCTCTCATTTATCTTTTTCGATTTTTAATTTTACGCCACTCTATTTTTGAGTTGATGCTTCGTGCTTTCTGTTACATACTACAGGAAAATCCATAAATAAACGGAAAAAATATTAAAACTGGTTTAATTCATAAAATTAGGCACATTGGTGTCTAATGCATATTTCTGCAGTCATTTAAGACCTGAAGCTTCGATGCTTAAAAAGAGTATATGAGTTTTTAATACCAGTCAGTGATATATTGCTACAAAAGAAACATATAGTGCCCAGATCTTCACTAGAATACATTACTAGAAAAACACGAGTAAATTAAAATTACTTCTGAACTAGATTGTTCTGCATTGGATTTTTTTTAACGACCGGTGCAGTTTGTGACCTCACACCTCAACATTGTCTCGTTATGGTCTCCCGGTTTTTAAAAAAACCGTGTACCACTGACAGCGCATTTACTTGAAACCAAAAGTGTCGGTCGGTTTCTTTTAAGATACGCTTAATTAAATTTATTTTCTGTTAAATATCGGTAGAGAGAATATCACCTGTGTAATTTTTTATATCCAAAAATGAAGTCAACAATTAAGGCACATTTTCTCACATGGTACTATTTGCCACAGAACTCTTTGGTAAACTGGCACTGATATACAGACACACCACATCGTAGCTCGAATGCGAAGGAACTGAATTCTACACGAAACACGGTCACCGCTCATCCTCAGCCAAGATTTTTTCTCAACAAAAAAGAGCATTTGGCAATGCATCTGAGGCCCATTTGCGCGGAGCCATACAGATTCCATTATTATTAAGCTTAGAGCTAAAACAGAGCCTGTTCAAAAATTCGTTGTATACATTGACCCACCAACTGCTGCTTTCTTTGCCTGGGTCTTCAACTGGCAACGAACACACTGATAAGGAGTCTCGAGAAAATGAGCCAAGGACTATGAAGCACTAAATAATCCGAGCCGACATCCGATGATGTAACGTGACCCGCTTTCTGAAGTAATTGCTCCAGAGATGACATTCCCCTCAAACATCCTGTGTGTCCAAAAATTTACAGTAGGTCACACACAAGCTTGATACATATTGCGCAGTGAATCAGATACTACAGGCACGCTCACATAAGTCTTGATGACAAACAAAGAACTCGGTCACTACTGAACTCGACGTAAATTCGCAAACAGATAATTCAGTAGACAGTGGAGTCTATCTGTTGAGATTGAGTTAATCGCTTAGTGTGCTGGAATGAAATGCAAGATTACGTTTTAACGTCCCTTCGACGATGAAGTAATCACAGACTTAGTACAAGCTTGAACTGGATAACGATTGGGAAGTAAATCTGTCTTGTACTTGTCGATGAAATCATCCCGGCATTCATATCAAAAGATTTTTAAAAAATCTCGGATGACTTAAATCTGAATGGCGTGAAGTGTGTTTGAAATCTGTTTCACAGGTTGAGAGTCCAGCGCCTGAAACACGGCACTATCTCGGTGGCTGTTACTGGTAGGATTCCAAGATGCTACTCCAGGCGGGTGTAAAATTAATGTGCGCAACGGAGATTAATAAATGCTAAAATGAAGATTTGGCCCTGTCTGACAACCCCCTGAAGCAGATCTTAGGATCTCTTAATTATATAAATTACAATCTAAAAATAAATGCATAATGAAGGCAACTAATCCTACTAACAAGGGAACTTCCCCATCGCACCCCCCTCAGATTTAGTTATAAGTTGGCACAGTGGATAGGCCTTGAAAAACTGAACACAGATCAATCGAGAAAACAAGAAGAAGTTGTGTGGAACTATGAAAAAATAAGCAAAATATACAAACCGAGTAGTCGATGTGCAAGATATGCAACATCAACGATAAATTGAACTCAGGAGCGCCGTGGTCCCGTGGTTAGCGTGAGCAGCTGCGGAACGAGAGGTCCGAGGTTCAAGTCTCCCTTTCAGCGAAAAGTTTAATTCTTTATTTTCAGACAATTATCAACGTTCAGGCACTCACACATAATCAACTGCGCTCTCCAAAATTCCAGGACATGTTCAGATTTGCTTGGACATGCAGGATTTAACGGTCTACACACGGAAAAATTTGAAACATATGTTTTGACAGAGCACAGGGAAAAGTGAGCGACTGCGAAACTGTTGGATTTATTTGTTGCAGTTTATATGACAAACTCATATGTTTTCATCACTTTTTTGGGAGTAATTATCACACCCACAAGAAAACCTAAATCGGGCAACGTAGAAGAATGTTTTTACCCATTCGCCAAGTGTAGAAGTTAGGTGGGTCGACAACATATTCCTGTCATGTGACGCACATGCCGTCACCAGTGTCGTATAGAATACATCAGACGTGTTTTCCTGTGGAGGAATCGGTTGACCTATGACCTTGCGATCAAATGTTTTCGGTTCCCATTGGAGAGGCACGTCCTTTCGTCTACTAATCGCACGGTTTTGCGGTGCGGTCGCAAAACACAGACACTAAACTTATTACAGTGAACAGAGACGTCAATGAACGAATGGACAGATCATAACTTTGCCAAAATAAATAAAAACTTTTCGCTGGAGGGGAGACTTGAACCAAGGACCTCTCGTTCCGCAGCTGCTCACGCTAACCACGGGACCACGGCGCCCCTGAGCTGGGATTATCCTTGATGTTGCATTGTTCGCATGGACTACTCAGTTTGTATATTTTGCTTATTTTTTTATAGTTCCACACAACTTCATCCTGTTTTCTCGATTGATCTGTGTTCAGTTTTTCAAGGCTTATCCACTGTGCCAACTTATAACTAAATCTGAGGGGGGTGCGAAGGGGGGGTTCCCTTGTAAGTGATGAGCGTTGTTCCGCTTATATATTTATTTTAGATTAAAAAACCCTTATATTACAAAGCTTACATTCCCTAAGTAAAATTACTAATCAATTGCCCAACTCTGTCCCTTGTTATGACTGCGCGATCTAATATCAATAACGCGAAGTGACTGACGTCATCTACGTACCATACACTAGGAGACACTACTTTCAAAGATGATCTACGGTGGTGTGGAACCTCAGTGGAAATAAACTAACGTGATCACAGCTGTTCAGCTTTATTGCCCTAATAAGCCGAAGCAGTTTGCGATACCCCCGTATGTACTGCGTCCGGTGCGCCGAAGTGATGGTCTCTCGTAGTCGTCTGCGACGATGGAAGAACTCCTGCCACAAATAAACTCTTTCAAACAGTACGACGGCAGAGGGCGGTCCTCTGACTAATATACTCTGTCTTCTCCTCTCTGTGTTCTACAGACGAGAAACGCGAACTCCCAGCCACAACGACGGAGTTCAGATAACGACTCAACGTAAGTATAGGCAGAAGTAGTGCTCTCAGTCACTGAACTCTGCGTATTCAACGAATGCCAACCCGGAGGCGAAGTACAGAATCGTATAAGTTCACAACAGTATGGTGCCTAACCGTTCTAACTATAAAATCTCGTGAGAGCAAAGACAGCAAGTTCGTCCGTACCAAAAAGAAGCTGATACTGAGCGACCGTCACCCACGGGAGTTCAAAACGGAAGACCACGTCTCTCCATCGCTGTCTTCCCAACAAGTCTCGGCTCCGCCACCCTCATAATTCCAGAAACGAATCATATTCCCGAAACCACCTAATATTCTCCCTCTCTACAGATTCTTCCGAACGCCGACCAGCCATATTTCAATCTTTTGTCGTCCAGCGAGGAAAGATTGTGAGGAAAAACCTATACTCGTACAATGGTACGCTTCCGAGTAAAAGTCCTTGGAAATAACCCAGCCTGCGTGGTTTCCGAGGTGCCGCTTCTTCGTTCCTCTCACCTGCGTCCAAGATTTTCAGCGTTCGGAAGTGTTATCCGGTTACCCTTCTGGTTCTGCTACAAAATCGGCCGGTCGTGACACTATTGTGCTCCAGTGCAGGTGCTACGACGTCCGTCTTGCTATTTCCTGTGTTTAAGCAGGACCAACACACCTGTCTGAGCCTTCCACCCAGGGCTTGAGCTCCGTCTGCCGTTTCTTTTCCACTGTCGTTCCAACCTCTAATAGTATGGTAATAAAGATACTCCGTCACCTTTCATGTAACAAGCGTTAGCAATTATTTCCAAGGCGTACGTGACAATGTCAGTCTACTTTAAATATTGATATGTATGATGTACTACCTATCAAATAATACTTAATGTGGTTGTAGGTCACGGAAAAGTATGCGGATGAGTGCTTGTAAGGTGCGAAACTATAGCCACCTTACAGGGTATGCAGAAATACTTCTAGGATTGCTCAGGTGGAATCAGATTTTATCGCTTTCCTAAATCAAAAAAGCCGAATATTCGTTTGCAGAAATCACAAAAGCACTCGAAGAAGATGATATGCTTACTTCCTTTCCCACAATAGTCATTTATTTTCGTTTACATAAACAAGGTTGATTGATTAATGAGATGATTGTTTACATAGAATTAAACAACACTTACCTAAAAAATAGATCTGCTGTCTTGTTGGTTTCAAGGACGTTTCTGCCGGTTCTCAGCTGTCACGGAAGTAATGAATGAATACTCATACCCATGTAAAATACGACGCTACAGGATATTTATCAACTTACTTCCACGAATAACATAGGGTAGATATAGCATTCATACAGTTTTGTGTATATAGAAAATGATTTGGAACTCTGTCAATAGGGAAGTAGAAACGACGATTTAGAAATTCCTCTGAAATATTTTCTATATCTTACAGTACATGTGGTTCTTGTGGACACGGTGCTCATCAGACTCAGGGGTTTCCTCAAAATTGTGCCTTTCGGTATCCGGGACAGCCCGAAAACGGACAGTGTGCTGCGTGGCTTAACGAAGTTTCTCCATTGGATGACTGATTCCAGTCATATTACCGCATGTGCGAACGTTGCCCTGATAAAGACTTGTCTTGCAGGCACGGAGCTATATGGCGCACAGGACTTCCATTCGGTTGGAGGAGGGCTGAAACCACCGTCCAGCCACCTTCGTTTCTTTTTAAACCTAAATAGAGAAGAACCGCGAAAGGATTTTCTTAACGAGACCACGAACAGCCCCTCTCGTATCCTCCGTTAGCAGGCTTATTGCTTTGTCTCTAATGAGTTCGCTGTTAACAAGATGGTAAACCGAATCTCCCTTCCTCTCGCGTACTCTTATTCCTCCCTCCCTCGCTCCCTATTTTGTTCTTTCCTACTCTCTCAGGTACCTGAAACTAAAAGAGCGAGGAAGCCAAACACATGTAGAAAACGGGAACCGTCATCAACTGAGCGACGGCGATACTGTTGCAACGGATGAGAATTGTATCCGTCTTGCATGTTGCGGGCTTTCAAAAATAATATGAAATGGTGATGGCCCCGACCCAACGTTCAATATTAAAAGTTTTGGCTGGTTTCGTTGTCTAGGGGCTGGGATACTTAGTTGCCGCATTACAGGCCAAATACTGCTGAGTCTACAGTATACGATCAGAATAGACATATGAATCGAATGGTCGAAGGTCTCTATCAATCGGCAATTGCGAATTATGAAAGTGACATATAAATTTATAAATGAAATATTGCAATTAAGTAAAATCTGCGGGTACTATTTTAACGACTTTAAATGATGACTACGGTAGTAGAAGTACTTTTGAGAATACGGTATATTTCTGCAAAACACTTACTGGTGTCATAGGTCCAGCAATTAAATAAAATATAAGTTGAATAACAGGGAAACAATAGATTTCTGCTGCACGTAATTAGTTATGAACGACAACATAGCTCGCGAGATATTCACTTCTAAACGCACACTACGTCTTCACTGCAGAAGCCACAGAAATCACACAAGAGCACAGGTCGGCACTCCGAAATATTTCTGTCCTCCGCGACCACACGCAAACTGCTCCACTGTCCAAGTCTTTCCGCCGACTGTCCGTGCGTCACGCTGTACTGTCCGCGTCCAGCACTCACTCCCGTGTCCTGTGCCGTCCTTCCAAACTGCCCAGAACTACCTCCGTGTCCTCTCTCCCGAACTCGCTTCCATCCAGTCTCCCATTCACGAGCGCTGTCATTGGCTACAGCGCTCGTGTCATGTTTTCAATCCAACCCACCCACACAAACATAACGAAACGCAACCGAAATACTGGATTTTCATTTAATTAACTTGAAATTAAATAAATATTCTTACGGCTGGATCATAAACACACTCTAACACACATTATTAGATACATAAATAAATTAAATAAACATATATCAAAGGAATAGAAAAAAAGGTAGGCAAGTAGCCTAATGACTCTGTGCTTTCTAAAACACAGTAAATATTTAACCAATTTCTTCATGAATAGCATATATCGGATAGAAACAAAGACATAGACGAATAAATATATTTATGAGCATGCTGCTACCGTTTTTTCGTAATTTGTGGAGTACTTATGGCCTGACGCGATTAGCAGTAATCAGCCACTATGACCTCCAATAACTCATGTACTATTCAAGCTACATGCCTGTAATTCACACCAGTTTAGTTTAACACTAATAGCTTTCTAAAGACACGTAGATCGAAGTAATCGGATGAACCGTTTAGAATTTCGAAATTCGTTGCTGGATGTTACTTGTACAATTTACCGTCAAATACTAAACTTTAAACTAATATAGATATTGAACATCTGATTACACCATCAGAATCGTCGTGCAAATAATGTTAATGTACATGTTTCTTTTTGAGATATCATGATTCCTCTGGCTTCTATTAATTTCTATACGAACTGTATAATGTCTGCCATTAAGGTTTCACAAAGTCCGCCATCTTTGGCACTCTCGGCCTGCCTCCTTCATTGACACAGCGTCACAATGGAATTTCCAGCCACGCGGCTGGACCATGCTGTGGGGCTGCCCCTCTTGTCCGGCTAAAGTTCGCCACCACGTGTTTGCTGCCGGGCCCCCGCTTTCGAGCGGCCCGTGCGGCCACGCCAACTTAGAATATTTTCAGGGCGCCACAATTCACCCGTTACCTCACAATGTAGTTAAATTGTATCAGTTGGCTGGCCTACAAACGAAGTGGGGTTATATTACAAATACTAAACAATGATAAAACCACTTAAGGATCGCATACAAATAAAAATATATCATTGAAATAGCTCTTTCTATATTTGAAGTACTTAACAGGAGGAATGAGAGGCTATATGAAGGAGAAACAGGAATTAAAATAGCTGGGATAAATGTAGACAACCTCAGGTACGCGGATGATACGATCCTGTTGACAGAAAGTGAAGAAGAATTGAGAACACTCTTGCTGAAGGTGAAATACGAAAGTGAAAAGGCCGGTCTTAGGCTGAATGTGAAGAAAACGAAAATTATGCCAGCTTCAACCACCAATTCGTGGGATATAGCAGGAGAAACCATGGAGGTAGTGACCACACTCAGTTATCTCGGTTCCCAGATCTCTGCTGATGGCGACTGCAGCCATGAAATCCGGAGACGCCTGTTGCTCGGTAGACAGGCGATGTCAAACCTTGACAAGGTTATAAGGTCCAGAGATATAACACTAGCAACAAATACAAAATTGTTAAGGCTTTCGTGGCCACTTGTTGACAAACTGCCAATTGGCTTCTGTCTCGGGTTCTTCGGCCGACGTTCATCTAATGATTTTTCTGACGATTCGCCAGCACGAGTGGCTGGCATTGTCAAAGCTTCACCCTCCATTGCCGGTGGTGAAGTGGAGCCGAGCTCGCGGCCGCAGACTATGTGTACCTGGCGCGCCAACGTCCGAGGGCTTCTCCGCGGTCATTTCCGGTGCGGTTCTCCTCTTGCTACCTGCGACCGTCGTTCGCTGCAGTACGGGAAGCCAGGATCCGTTTACCTTAAGGCTTTCCTCTTTCTTGTTCAAACTGTTCGCGTGTTTTTGTATTTCTACAGCTTCTCTGAACAAGCGCGTGTGATAATGCTTCTCTACAGCCAGAACTTCCGTGTCGGCGAATTTTATTACGTGGTCGGTCTCATTCAGTGCGTGCTCTGCCACGGACGATTTCCCCACCTGCCCCAACCTGCAATGTCGCTTATGCTCTTTGATCCTGGTGTTGATGGATCGTCCAGTCATTCCGACATAAACTTTTCCGCATGTGCATGGTATACGGTATATTCCCGACATTGCAAGTGGGTCTCTTTTCTCCTTCGCCGATCTAAGACACTCTTTGATCTTCCTTGTCGGTTTGAAAATCGTCTTTACGCCATGTTTGCGCAATATACGGCCGATTCTGTCCGCCACTCTGGGAATGTATGGCAGAAAGGCCGTACCCGACATTTCTTTTTCTGGTTCCTTACTTCGCCGAGTGTTTGGCTCTGTTACACTTCTAATATAATTTGTGGAGTACCCATTGCTCCTCAGGACAGTTTCCAGGTGTTGTATTTCTCGTTTGAGGTACTACCGCATACACAAGGTATAAAAGGGCAGTGCGTTGGCGGAGCTGTCATTTGTGCTCAGGTGACTCATGTACGAGGGTCACTCCAAACGAAATGCACATTTTTTTTTAAATCCATCTTTTATTCTACATGTTTGAAAGTTGTACAGTGTTTAGATACATCCTTTAGGAACAATATTTTCATTTCTCCACATAATTTCCATCCCTCTCAACTGCCTTACGCCATCTTGGAACCAGCGCCTGTAGACCCGCACGGTAAAATTCTCGACCAAACTGTTGGAGTCACTGTTTGCCATTGTGCACAAGGGAGTCATCATCTTCAAACCTTGTTCCACGAAGAGAGTCTTTCAGTTTCCCAAAGAGATGATAGTCATATGGAGTCAGGTCAGGACTGTAAGGCGGGTGTTTCAGTGTTGTCCATCAGAGTTTTGTGATCGCTTCCATGGTTTTTTGACTGACATGTGGCCGTGCACTGTCGTGCAACAGCAAAACTGCCTGCTTTTGTCGATGTGGTCGAACACGACTCAGTCGACCTTGAAGTTTCTTCAGTGTCGTCACATATGCTTCAGAATTTATGGTGGTTTCACTTGGCATGATGTGCACAAGCAAGAGTCCTTCGGAATCGAAAAACACCGTAGCCATAACTTTTCCAGCCGAAGGTGTGGTTTTCAATTTTTTTTTTCTTGAGTGAATTTACATGATGCCACTCCAATGATTGCCTCTTCGTCTCTGGTGAAAAATGATGGAGCCCTGTTTCATCACCTGTCATAATTCTTCCAAGAAATTCATCTCCACCATTCTCGTACTGTTCCAAAAGTTCGCTGCATATCATTTTTCTTGTTTCTTTGTGAGCCACTGTCAACATCCTGGGAACCCACCTGGCACAAGCCTTTTTTTAACGCCATCACTTTCAGTATTCTGCAAACACTTCCTTCCCCTATCCCAACGTAGCGTGACAATTCGTTCACTGTGATGCGTCTGTCAGCAGTCACCAATTCGTTAACCCTCTGCACGTTGTGTGGAGTGTGTGCAGTACGAGGCCTGCCGCTGCGAGGACAATCCTCAATATTGCCGTGTCCGCTTTCATCACGTAACCTGCTTGCCCACCGACTAACTGTACTGCGATCGACAGCAGCATCTCCATACACCTTTTTAAACCTCTTGTGGGTGTTTCCCACTGTCTCGTTTCCACAGCACAGGAATTCTATGACAGCACGTTGCTTCTGACGAACGTCAAGTGTAGCAGCCATTTTGAAGACATGCTGTGACGGCGCCACTCACGGGACAGGTTGAACTAAGTTTGAAAACAAGCAAGAAGGATGTATCTACACACTGTAAAACTTTCACACGTGCAGAATGAAAACTGTATTTTTACAAAAATAGTGTGCATTTCTTTTGGAGTGACCCTCGTATTTAAGTGATAAGGTTTCCGACGAGATTATGGCCGCACGACGGGAATTAACTGATCTTCAGCGCAGAATGGTACTTGGAGCTAGACACATTAGATATTCCGTTTCGGAAATCGTTAGGGAATTCAATATTCCGAGATCCACAGAGTCAAGAGAGTTCCGGGAATACCAAATCTCAGGCAATACCTTTCACAAGGGGAGGCCGCCAATTGTGAAATTCAGATTCGATTCATACTGCGCATAATAAAAGCTCATGGCCAGAGGTGTAATGTGGCAAAGCACCAAGATGCACTTCTCAGCCGTTGTCGAGAAAATCGACAGTTAAAAGAAACCGTTGCGGTTATTAAATTTATACAGCGTCGTGGCGCAGCGGTAAGCGCTGGGGTCCGTAATCCGAAGGTCGCTGGATCGAATCTCGCGCCTTGCAACTTTTTTTTTGTATTTGTTTTTTGTAATATATATATATATATATATAATGTAATGTGGCAATCAGTTGCAACAATTATGCATATAATAAGATGTTGAAAGTCGTTTGTCGTGGAAAAACTGGCGACTTCGAACATCATTATGTTTTCCGCAAACAAAGTTGTATTTCACAAATGTTATTAATTGTCTTCATAATGTATAGTTAACGGAAGACGTAGAAACGGTATCCGAAACGAATACGTATAGCGTAAGTCAAACGTTCGAATTAGAATAGAGACCCCACGAATACAAATTTGCTGCGGCAGGTATGAAATATAAACTCCGTTACTCGTTCGTTACGCTTGAAGGACAGATGTTGAATGGGCCGAAACGAGCCGCTGCATAACAGCGTAGTTGCCTGCTAACTTCGAAAGAATGTAGATGCGGTCCCTAGCGCAACTTATAACATCGTCGAAAATCACTGCGGGCGGGAGAGCTTTGGTACACCCTGTTAAAAAAACGGAAAAATGGAGGCGGTACAATTGGAGAGCGATCCGCCTTATGAATATATATATGAATTACAAAAAACTAGTATAAATAAAAAAATTGCATGGCGCGAGATTCGATCCGGCGCCCTTCGGATTACGAACCCGAGCGCTTACCGCTGCGCCACGACGCTGTATAGAATTATTAATCGTAGAGGGTTTCTTTGAACTGTCGATTTTCTCGACAACGGCTGAGAAGTGCATCTTGGTGCTTTGCCACATTACACCTCTGGCCATGAGCTTTTATTATGCGCAGTATGAATCGAATCTGAATTTCACAATTGGCGGCCTCCCCTTGTCAGTACGGGCAACGCAGTGGCCAGCGGCCTTCGCTTAACAGCCGGGAGGAGTGGCGTTTGCGTTGAGTTGACAGTGCTAACAGACAAGCAACATTCAGTGAAATAAACGCCGAAATCAGTTTGGGACGTACGACGAACGTGTCCATTACGTCAGTACGGTGAAATCTGGCGTTAATGAACTATAGCAGCAGACGACCGTATCGAGTGCCTTTACTAACAGCACGAGATAGCCTGCATGACCTCTCCTGGGTTCGTGAGCATATCGGTTGGACCATAGGTGACTGTAAAACCGTGATCTGGTCAGAGGAGTCCCGATTTCAGCTCCTAATAGCTGATGGTAGGTTTCGAGTGTGGCGCAGACCGCACAAACCCATATATCCAGGCTGTTAACAAGGTGCAAGCTGGCGATGGCTCCATAATGGTGTGGGCTGTGTTTACATGTAATGGACTGAGCCCTCTGGTCGAACTGAACCTATCACTGACTGGAATAGATCATTTGCTGCCATTCGTGGACTTCGTGCTCCCAAACAATGATGGAACTTTTATGGATGACAATGCGCCATGTTAGTGGACAACAATTGTTCGCCAATGGTTTAAAGAAGATTTTGGACTATTAAAGCGAATTATTGGGACACACAGATCGCCCGACATGAATCCCATCGAACATTGGTGGGACATAATGGAGAGGTCACTTCGTGCAAAAAACCCTGCGTCGGTAACACTTTCGCAAAATATGCCAGCTATAGATGATGATGATGTTTGGTTTGTGAGGCGCTCAACTGTGCAGTCATCAGCGCCCGTCGGCTATAGAGACAGATTAGCTCAATATTGCAGCAAATGACATCGAACGACTTGTTGATGATTCCATGCCAGGTCGAGCTGCTGCGCCACACCGGGAAAAAGAGATCTGACACTGTGTTAGAAGGTATCCCCTGACTTTTGTCATCTTAATGTATTGGACAAACGTTTAGCACTGTGCAAGATCGTTGTGTCGAACAGCGCCAGCATACACTCTTGATATATTAGCTGTGGTGGATCACTGCTCATAGATGGGACATCACATGTTCTATGAAAAAGCTGAAGTTCTTTAGCGTCATCATTTTCAAGGCGGCCATTTATATCGGTACGGCAGACAATCTTATCATCAGGGATGCAGGATTTATGCAAAGCATCACTGGTTACCACTAACGCGACGCAGCGTACTGTAGGCCGTTAAGGGGAGGTTTACTGTCTTCGGCCCGCCAAAAGCATGTCCTTTGAAAATTTTGTTCTCGGGATGTGTTATAGCTATCAATGTCAAATTTGCCGGCCGGTGTGGCCGAGCGTTTCTAGGCGATTCAGTCTGGAACCGCGCAACCGCTACGGTCGCAGGTTCGAATCCAGCCACGGGCATGGTTGTGTGTGAAGTCCTTACGTCAGTTAGGTTTAAGTAGTTCTAAGTTCTAGGGGACAGTTGACCTAAGATGTTGATTCCCATAGTGCTCAGAGCCAATGTCAAATTTGGTCAAAATGTTTATTGATATTTCCTCTACAAACTGGAATTTTTTCGACCGGAAATGTCGAAGAGCAAAGGCGGAAGTGCCGTCGGAACGAAACAAAATTTCGGTATAGATCTCCACGCGCGGTAAGACACAGGTCAGCCGGCTCGTCTGAAATCAAAATAGAGTTGACGTTAGCGAAGTATATAAGATTCTTTAGTAGTTGTACCTCGCTTAAGTTATTTGGACCATAAGAAACAAAATGGCGGCCATTGGAATAAATATAGGTTTTTTTTATCGATTTTTCCACTTCGTCGGCCAAGTAAAAATGTTTATATTTGATGGATCGAAATAAAAGCGGCGCAACTCCTAGACAATTTAGTTAGCTTCGTCGGAAATAAAGAATGCCAATCGGTTCAGTAGATTTGAAGTTACCACACCGCGCGATAAAAAAAAAAAGTCTTTTCGGGAAAAACTTGTTTGAAGTTTTGACTACATGTAAATGCAATATTATGCAACTTACGTTTAATCTGCTATTCATAAACTAGTCCTTCCTCTTCCTCATAGAGGGCGTTCTGCTCGATCTGGGCCATCCTGCGCTGCTCCAGAGCCCCTCGTACGGCCGGTGACAAGCGGTTTTCGCCCGCTTGAATTCGGTGGTCATCCGAATGCTTGGCGAACTGCGTAGAATGGAGTCAAAGTGTGACGTCCATCGTTGTCACGGTCTTCAGAATTGCTGAATACCCTTCGTTGAAGCTGCTCACTGCCAGGAAAGTCGCAATCTCCACAGTCTTCGCGCCAGAATGCAAATGTTTAGGGGCTAACTTCCAAACACACGCGTTCAAACTTTCTTTGAATTTTGTGTGTTTCCTCCCAAGCACCGGTACAATAACTCGTCCTCCGAAAGAAAAGAACTGCTGTGTGAAAAAGGCCGATTTCAGGCAGGTGCATTTTTTTGTTCAACCGCGAATAACAAACATTTCCGTTCCGTATTCGGAAAAACCGTTTCAGGGGTGAATTCTAAACACTTTTATGGATCCAAAAATTCAATTTAAAAAAAAGTAGATTTTTTTGAACCAAAAGATAGTAAACCTCCCCTTAATCCAGCTTTATAACCACAAAAGCGTTCAGCATCACAGTCACTGACCACTGCACAAGCACAGGAGGTCACTCGTCGGTTCTCGGTATGGGACACTATAGCACTATAGCAAAAGCAAAGCTCCGCCTTCTGGACCTGATGGGATATCCGGGGCCGACTGGCCGTGACTCCTCATTTGGCGGCATAAGGTTGAGTGCACCACGTTCCAGTTGTCCCACCAAGGAAAAATCCCTGACAGTACAAGAAATCGAACCTGTGCCTTTCACAAACAGCCAAATACGCTTCACTGAGCTACGGAGCCTGGCTATGAGCGCTACTTTTGCGAATGCGTAAGTCCTGCTCCTGGCCGCTATAAATTTCGATGCCGCAGAGTGAGTATCATGCAGTAGTTATAGACCTTTGCCCAGACTTAGACTGCATTAATTTAGTTGTGCCTGTTTGAAGCCTGCACATTAAGCATGTTTTCAGGATATTCTTAATCGGACATTGATTCAACCCCTATCTGAAATGAAGTGTTAGAAATGCATTAGGAAAGCACTAAAATACAGGGATATTACAAATGATTCAAGCGATTTCACAGCTCTACAATAACTTTATTATTTGAGATATTTTCACAATGCTTTGCACACACATACAAAAACTCAAAAAGTTTTTTTAGGCATTCACAAATGTTCGATATGTGCCCCTTTAGTGATTCGGCAGACATCAAGCCGATAATCAAGTTCCTCCCACACTCGGCGCAGCATGTCCCCATCAATGAGTTCGAAAGCATCGTTGATGCGAGCTCGCAGTTCTGGCACATTTCTTGGTAGAGGAGGTTTAAACACTGAATCTTTCACATAACCCCACAGAAAGAAATCGCATGGGGTTAAGTCGGGAGAGCGTGGAGGCCATGACATGAATTGCTGATCATGATCTCCACCACGACCGACCCATCGGTTTTCCAGTCTCCTGTTTAAGAAATGCCGAACATCATGATGGAAGTGCGGTGGAGCACCATCCTGTTGAAACATGAAGTCGGCGCTGTCGGTCTCCAGTTGTGGCATGAGCCAATTTTCCAGCATGTCCGCGGGCTACGCGTGAAACTTGCACGCACGCGTTCAACCGTTTCTTCGCTCACTGCAGGCCGACCCGTTGATTTCCCCTTACAGAGGCATCCAGAAGCTTTAAACTGCGCATACCATCGCCGAATGGAGTTAGCAGTTGGTGGATCTTTGTTGAACTTCGTCCTGAAGTGTCGTTGCACTGTTATGACTGACTGATGTGAGTGCATTTCAAGCACGACATATGCTTTCTCGGCTCCTGTCGCCATTTTGTCTCACTGCGCTCTCGAGCGGTCTGGCGGCAGAAACCTGAAGTGCGGCTTCAGCCGAACAAAACTTTATGAGTTTTTCTACGTATCTGTAGTGTGTCGTGACCATATGTCAATGAATGGAGCTACAGTGAATTTATGAAATCGCTTCAATCATTTGTAATAGCCCTGTACAAGTTTTTTCAGCAAGTATTATTGAAAAGGTTAAGTTACAACAATATAAAGTACACAAGTATCATACCCTAAATTTTCACACAGCTTTTCGGCTTATAAATTTCCTTTTCCCCATAGAAAGAAAAAGTAAGACGCCGCTAATGCAGTAGAATCTATGTTGCTTTGTTCCACCAAAATAAAAGAAATAATGCAGTACAAAAATTAGTACATGAGATAATATATTTATGTAAACAAATAAACAGCCAAATCGAGCTAAACCAAAAGTGTTATAAGGTAATATAGCTTCGAGTAACCGTTACTGCAGCCAAATAAAGAGTTACTTCAGTCGCACAGTAAATATTTCAAAGTGAACCTCCATAGCTAAAGGTGGATCACTGGATACATACAGCGTCATCTTATCAAACTTAATCCTCAGCATATTCCTCGCACGAGACAGTCAATTCAGTATACCTTCATAGAAGGAACTGTGTTCTACTGGAATGCACTGCTTCACTTTTTGAACATCCTGGCCGGCCCTGGTGGCCGAGCGGTTCTAGGCGCTTCAGTCTGAAACCGCACGACCGCTACGGTATGTTTAAGTAGCTCTAAGTTCTAGGGGACTGATGACCTCAGCTGTTAAGTCCAATAGTGCTCAGATCCATTTGAACATCCTGGAGTTTTTTTTTTTGTGTTAATGGTAATTATCCCATTGTATGCCTTTTGTGTGGGTAATGTTACGCATCCAGAGCCAGATTTTTGCAAATTAAATGTATGCCGTGTAGCCTCATTAGCAACGTAAACACTAGCAAATGCAGGTGTATCGCTTGAGCAAGCAAATTCACTACACTGTTCTAGGAAAAACATTTTGTCTATTTAGTTTTTGGTCCAAATGTGCCTGTTGAGCTGCAGATCCTCTTGTGAAATTCCGACCTCCAGGCTTCAAAGTTCGAATCATTAGGAGTGACTTCATTTACAGCGAATTTATTGTTTAGAATTGATTGGTTGACTGAAGCATTATATTGTTCTAGCACACACACCATGTTTGATCTGACGTTGTATAAAACGTTCTCGGTTTATTAGCCGCGTCAAATTGGGCTAAAATTTCAAGTTTTCGATGATGGAGACAATCATCGAAAGCTTGGTATTTTATTCGAATTAGACGCGGCAAGTAAACCAAGAACTTTTTATACAAGGACTCCATCGTGAAATACTTCAAAGCCGTATTCTAACTTCGTGTTTCACTACACCGAAGGCACGGTCATATGGAAGAAATTAATGACCTCGTTGTGGGAAATAGTGAATGGCCTTAAGAAACATTTACAAGTCAATCAGTGCAAGTAAAACTCAAATAAGAGTGTGATTCTTGTGTTGATGAATCAGAAATGTATCTCATTGCCTTTTTGATATGGCTATAAATGTGCTTTATTGTTTAAGATTACGAATACGAAATATTTCGCCCACAGTTGCCTATAAAAAAAAAAAGTCTTGGACTGGTACATACGACAAACGGAAGTTCTGCTTAAAATCTAAGCATGTATGAAGTACATCAACTCGTTATTTACAATTTTTCTGCTCTTCTTACATTTTAGAGTAAAATTTGTGACTGTGACGTTTATGAACCATACGTTCTCTCACATTTTCTCTATTAGCAGATTCACTCAAATTTGAAAATTTATTAGAACTCGTAGCACCTTACGGTTACTGCATAAATTCCTTTGGGGTCAGCCAAAGCGCTGTGAAAATTTTTCGCGAAAGTGAGGTAGTTAAAATTTTTATTTCATAACATTTGCAAAAAGAGATTTCCCTGATAGAGCCCGGGCTCGCACTGACTGCTACCGCCACGCGGCAGCGCTGCTCAGTCGCTGCTGTAATGCTGGTTATTCTTTGTGTTTTACTGTTCCTGTTAATATATAACGTTAAAACGAATACGCTCGAGACTAGTTTGGTACGCTCTATTGAAGGGGCACGTAAATTTTCGCTGTAAAAATCGTTTTGTTTGTAACAGGAAACGGGGCTTCTCATGAAGTGATGAGCTGTATTTGCTTGGGCTGGCTTCAGATACACATTGCAAAAACGAAATTGCTGATACCTGCCGAAATAGGAGAGAAAATGCGCCTGACGACCCGTACGAGGGATACTCTGCCTATATTGGGAACAGCTATGGCCCTGTAACAATCACCTCGGGCACGTCCAGAGCTAAGTCAATGTGCGACGTACGACGAACGTAACCGCTAGGATAGAAAGGCGAAATCTGGCGTTAATGGGCTAGGCGGCAGACGAGCTATGCGAGTGGCTTTGCCAACAGCACGACATCGCCTGAAGCATCTCTCCTGGGATCGTGAGCATATCGGTTGGATCCTAGACGGCTGGAAAATCGTGGTCTGGTCAGATGGGTCCCGATTTCTGTTTGTAAGGGCAGATGGTATGGTTCGAGTGTGGCGCAGACTCCACGAAGCCATGGACCCAAGTTGTCAACAAGCTGGTGTTGGCTCCATAATGGTGTGGGCTGTGTTTACATGGAATGGACTGGATCCTCGGTCCAATTGAACCGATCATTAACTGGAAATGGTTATGTTCGGGTATTTGGAGACCATTTGCAGCCATTCATGGACTTTATGTTCCCTAACAAGAATGGAATGTTTATGCAAAACAATGCACCATGTCACCGGGCCACAGTAATGTTCGGGATTGGTTTGAAGAACATTCTGAACAATTTGAGGGTAACTTCCTGGCAGATTAAAACTGTGTGCCCGACCGAGAGTCGAACTCGGGACCTTTGCCTTTCTCGGGCAAGTGCTCTACGATCTGAGCTACCGAAGCACGACAGCTTTACTTCTGCCAGTATCTCGTCTCCTACCTTCCAAACTTTACAGAAGCTCTCCTGCGAACCATGCAGAACTAGCACTCCTGAAAGAAAGGATACTGTGGAGACATGGCTTAGCCACAGCATGGGGGATGTTTCTAGAATGAGATTTTTCACTCTGCAGCGGAGTGTGCCCTGATATGAAACTTCCTGGCAGAGTAAAACTGTGTGCTCAGATGGTAGAGCACTTGCTCGCGAAAGCAAAGGTCCCGAGTTCGAGTCTCGGTCGGGCACACAGTTTTAATCTGCCAGAAAGTTTCATATCAGCGCACACTCCGCTGCAGAGTGAAAATCTCATTCTGGAAATTAGAGGGTACATTTTGGCCAATTAGATCATGAATCCCATCGGATATTTATGTAACATAATCGAGAGGTCAGTTCGTGCACAAAATGCAAGAGTTGTGCAATTATGGACGGCTATAGAGGTAGAGCGGCTCAGTCTTTCTGCAGGGGACTTCCAACGACTTATTGAGCCCACGCCTCCTCGACCTGCAGCGCTACGCCGGGCAAAAGAGGTTCGACAAGATTGAGGAGGTATCCCACGACTTTTGTCAACTCAGCGTAAAAAAAGAATGCCAACCCGTTTGAAGTTACAGAGATGACAGAGCAGGGCCGACTGTTAAAAGAGTCGATTGATGAGGATAAGCCGGCGGCCGAGGACCCCTGTGAGAGTGGAAGGTGGTGCACCCTCGGCGAGGCGGCGCGAGGCCGTGCAGCGGTCGTGACCCGCGGTGCCGGGGGCAACGGCCGGCCGCGATAAGTCGCCCCGCAGGGCCATTACGCCCGCCTCGCCTCCCCCCGCCCCCCGCCCCCCGCCGGAATCTTAATTGTGCCAGCCAGGGTGGCCCGGCCTTCCACACCCTCCTCCATAAATAAGGCGCTCCCGCTCCCTCTCGTACGGGACCAGCGCCGCCGCCCCGCCTTTCTCACACCGGCGATCCGCTCCCTCGGGTCGTCCACCTTCGCATGAATACGAATGCCGTCTCCAGAGTACAATGAGCCCTCCAGCTGCTCACCGTGTCGTAACTGTGGCAGGACGCGGCGTCTGGCCCCCTAAAAACCGGGATTTAGACTCGGTCACCGCGGCTGGATCACAGGCGCCGCGCGGGTGTGGGTGATCAATTGCAGGGACACCAGTACTTCTCCTCATTTCTTAGTATCCTCGTACTTACCATTTTCTCGTATTCTAGAAGTTATATATGGACAGCTCAACCAGCATTCCAAAGATATTTCTGATGCGCCGTTTGCCTTGTTTTGTTATGAAGTGGACGATATTTCTATACGGGATGATTTTTTTCCACCGTGTACAAACTCTAGTGATTGATCGATGAGAGGGTACGGAACAAATGTCTAATGAACTTATGTCCGGAAATGCACGGTTTCAATGCTAGAGACCATTTATTCAGTCACCCATTGTTACAGAGACTGCGGTCTAATACGCGCCGTACCATGCAGCTACGCTTACAGTATGTGTTGAAACTGGTTTACATGTGCCTCAAAACATGCGTGCACGCGCCGTAGCATATTCTGTCTCACACGTTCACATCGGCCAGGATGCATCCGAACAGTGTCAAAGGCAGCCTGAATACGGTGCTGCTTTCTCCACATCTGGAATGGGCTCTGCATACACAATACTTTTGAGATGGCCCATAACCATAAATGGCACGGGTTGAGATACGGTGAACGAGCAGGCCACACAGCTGGACCCCCTCGTCCGATCCACATCGACCAGGGAAGACATGGTTGAGATGCATCCGGACGTTAAAGGCCAAGAGGGCTAGAGCACCATCATGTAGCAACCCTTCGAATTATCAGTGACACTTCTTCCAGCAGGGAAGATAAAGTCGCACGCAAGAAAGACCGATAGTTCCGGACTGTTAAGCGACGAGGAAGAAGACTGATCCCAAAATACGGCCGCCAACAATCCCAGCCCACACATTCAGACTGCACCGGTGCCAATGATTAGCTCTCACCATACCATGAGGGTTCTACATAGTATCCCACAGATGTTACGAAAGCTGAAGATACCACTCCGCGTAAAGGTGGCCTCATATGTGAATAGAATGGATGACAAAGATCCCGGAATCGTGATTGCCTGGTGAAGTAAAAATTGTTGAAACGGCTCTGAGCACTATGGGATTTAACATCTGAGGCCACCAGTCCCCTAAAACTTAGAACTACTTAAACCTAACCAACCTAAGGACATTACACACATCCACGCCCGAGGCAGGATTCGAACCTGCAGTCGTGCGGTTCCGGACTGAAGCGCTTCGAACCGCTCGGCCACCCCTGGTGAAGAAACCAGTGACAAAACTGCTCCCGATGTGGAAAGTCTGTCGCTAGTAAGCTCTGCGGTGTAAGTGATAAGGGTAAAAACAATTGTCATGTAGAATGTTCCACACGGCCATCTGGCTTACCCTGCACTGGCGGGCCAACTGCCTGGTACTGATACGGTGGTCGACTTCCATAGTGTTAATCACACTCTCCTCCAAGTCTAGTGTCCGAATATTTCCGATACGTCTTTCATGATTTACTGCTTCCTGAAACGATCCTGTCTCAGATAAACCGCGGAACACCGTTGCAAACATTGAATGCTGTGGTTGTTGTCGGCGGGACAGATTTCCTGATAGAATCTTGCTGCCCGTCGTCCGTTGCCTTTCCGTAAGTAACACCATGTCATCAATTTTTCGATTTGAATATGTAACTACTGTGTACAACACGGTATCACATCCACTACGAGATGAATCAGCAAGAGAAGTGAATCGGGCATGACGTATGAGGAACAGTACCACCCTCCAGGAGGAAACCATGCGTATTGTAACTGTGGCTGCGTGGTACAGCGCGTATTACATCGCAGTCTCTGTAACAAAGCATGAATCAATACGTAGTCTCTAGCATGGAAACCATGCATTTCCGGACATAAGCTCATTAGACCATTTTTGTTCCATATCCTCTCATCTATCAATCCCTAGAGTTTGTAGACGGTGGAAAAAATCACTGTGTATGACTCCCTGTATTCACCCGTATAACTTATTATTAATACGAAGAGCGTTCAGTACGTAATACAACACTTTTTTTGTGAAAGCAGGTTGGTTTTATGAACGATTCCAATACACCATATCATTCCCTGCGCTTTTGGCTACAAAACCGTATTTTTCAACATAATCTCCGTTCAATGCGACGGCCTTATGCCACCTTACTGAGAGGGTCTGTATGCCCGAATGGTACCACTCAACTGATCGACATCGGAGCCAACGTCTTGCTGCATCAGTAACCTCCCCAACATCATCCCGCTGAGTGCCTCCTTCATTAGGCCAAACGGATGCAAGTCGGAAGGTGCGAGACCTGGGCTGTAGGGTGGAAGAACAGTCTAGTGAAGTCTTTTGAGTTGCTCTCGGGTGCGAAGCGAGGTGTTTGACAGTAATCCGCCTATCACCTCAAATGAGAGTGTCCGCACGTTTCAACATTGCAGGAGGGTTGGGTTGTTTGGGGGAAGAGACCAAACAGCGAGGTCATCGGTCTCATCGAATTGGGGAAGGAGGTCCGCCGTGCCCTTTCAAAGGAACCACCCCGCAGTTGCCTGGAGCGATATAGGGAAATCACGGAAAACCTAAATCAGGATAGCCGGACGCAGGACTGAACCGTCGTCCTCCCGAGTACGAGACTAGTGTGCTAACCACTGCGCCACCTCGCTCGGTGGCAGGAAGCTGCGGATGGGTGCCACGCAGAAGATTGGACTGGTTTGCGCTACCTTGTTGCGATGATGACAAACGCCTCGCAAAACGACTTACCGTTCTTTTCTTCACTGACTGGTCTCTGTAGACATTCTGCAAGTGCCTTTGAATATCTGTTATGCTTTGGTTTTTCGCCAGAAGAAACTCAATGACAGCTCTGCTTGGAACGTACCTCCGTTACAGACGCATTTTGAAGGTTACCTATAGTGCTAACAGCTGTGGAACTTCAGGAACCTGTAGGGGCTGAAGTGAGAATATTCCACGATGTTCCACGACAAATTTCGTTACTGGCCGAAAAATAAGTGTTACATTACCTATTGAACACCCCTCGTACGACATAGTCAAGCCCTTCTAAAAAAGAAAAAAATGCACTAAAATTCAAAGTAATACTTTTCTCCTAATTTCACCAACTGTCCAAACTTCGTCATTTTGCACAAAGAACATCCATCCCAATTTAAAAGTCAGAAACTAATTGCCAACTAATTTGATGTCACCGAAGCGTGACAAAATCAGCTGGAAAAATACCCGACGTTATACGCCACAGACGGACCTCCAGGTCTCGACCTACACCAAAAAATGTGAGACAGGCTCAACAGAGTAAGAACAAACCACTGCAGTTCTGAGTACTCATTCTGCTGATGTGGCAAGTCAGCTTCATGCGAATGTCATTGTGGAGCCCATAGAAAAAGCATGTACCACACTACAGCAGAATCCCATTTATCATCTTCATTCAGTCAGCGATGCGAATTTACTGCCAGCCAAGAGGCACAAAAGTAAAAAAAGTTTGACTTTTTGACTTGTGTTTCAAGTCCTTTTTTTTATTTGGACTTTTGTACCCTGTTTCTAAGCTACTGTATCACAATTTGTATATGATCGCTAGTGATTTTCCTTGCCGTACGCTAGATAAATAGTGGAAACAAACTTTTGGGTGTGTGTAAACCTTCACCATACCTTTTCTGTAAGGGATAGTAGTCCAGTACTCTTATGCGGGATATCTGCGTACTTGATCGACTGAAGCGTTAATGCAGGCCGCTACGTACACCTAGATAGTTTATTTGGTAAGTCGATCCGGTGACGAAACACGGCGCTCTTCGTTAGATCTTATCCATTTTCTCTGTCTCTGTTATTAATCCAACACGACTGCCCCAGGCTGACGAGCAGTACTAAAGAATCGGTTGAACTACAGCTTTGTAAATCACTTCTTTCACGGATAAATTGAGTTATCACAATTTTCTTCCCGAGAATCTCAGCCTTGCACCTACTTTCCTTACTTCCCATTTTAGGTATCTTCGCAAGGGTACTTCTAGGTATTTTATAGTTGTTACTGTTCCCAGTTATTAATCATCAAGAGCGTAAATAAACAGTTAAGGAACAGTAACGGATTTCGTCATCTAGCCCTGCGAAATAGGTCCACTGCCAGTCCTTGCACGACCCTCGGGTCCTCTGCAGGTTTTCCTGCTGTCTTCTCTGGTTGCAACCTGCCTCACAATGCTATCATCAGCGAAAAGTTTCATGGAGCTCCCGGCGATATCCACTAGAGCATTTATATAGATTGCAACAAGAGTCGGCCCTGTAACATCCCTTGATGTTCCCTCGAAATCGTCTTCACATCCTTCGACATCGCCCAGTCAATTATGAAGTAATGAGGAGGATCTCCGTAGAATTAGCGAAGGAAGAGACATATGGAAAACACTGACAAGAATACGGAGCCAAATGATAGCATATGTCTTAAGAGGTCAAGTAATAGCTTCCAGTCCTAGACGGAGCTGTAGAGGATAAAAACCGTAGGGGTAGACGGAGATTGGAATACATCCAGCGAATAATTGAGGACGTAGGCTACAAGTGCTATTCTGAGATGAAGGATTTGTCACAGGCGAGGAATTCGTGGCGGACTTTATTAAACCACTTAGGAGACAGAAGACTTTAAGAAAAGGCTGTGTTCTCGTTGAAAGGAATTTCTTAATTCAGACACAAATGTAGTCTGATACCAGGCAAGCTCGTATTTTGTGCGCTACACGGCAGTGTGAAGCTGTACAGAGTACCATTCAAAAAGTCAAGGAGCACGGTGTCAACCTGGTCTCCACTGACTACGGCGCTATGGAGCTCGTGGAAGAACAAAACGATCTGTTTTTCGTGATATTTATGCCTTATCCCTGTTGATTTTTATACAGGAGATTTTCGTTCTCCATACTACGTGAGTGTAAAAGATGTTCCACAATTCCAGACTGACGACAGCGATATGGGACTACAATTATGTGCATCTGTCCTACGACGCTTCTCGTTTTGGCCTGCACTTTCTTCCAATCATTTGGTAACCTCTGATGCTCCAGTGACCTACGATAAACTTCTCTTTTGCATAATCTGTGTAGAATTTCTTAGATACCTTATCTGGTCCAGACGGCTTTCCACGGTTGAACGATATTAATTTTCTCTTCCGCGATCACCTATCTCAGTGTCTGTCACGCCACCGTTAGTGCGACGATAGAAAGACAGAAAAAAGTAGCCTTGTCAACTACTAATTTTACTTTAATTTATTTGCTTATTAATATAATTTGTTTGTAGGCTTGCTGTACCAGTTTTGTATTAAGTTTTTCCTGTTTACTCCCTTCATATATACTGATCAACTTCTTATATTTTAGATTGCGTTACCACCACACTGTCAAAGCTGTTATTTACTGTACGTTTCTACTATTTCAATCTAGCTCAGTAAGTTCTTTTCCAATGTCGTTTACAAACACTGTAACTTCTTTGGCGACAATACTCAGTAAACGTCTGAAGATGGCATCGTAAGCCGAAAATCGGTTAACATAATGAAAGTAATGCTGTAGAAAAAAGAAATCAAGCGCTTTTCATTTATTATAATGTTATTTTACCAAGAACCGACGGAAGATTCAGTCAACATGAGAAAAAAGGTACCTTATTAAGGTGTTCCGTGCTGACACAATTTGGAACGCGAATGTTTCACAAAATGCTTCTTTGTTAATACAGCCCAGTTCT
This sequence comes from Schistocerca nitens, assembly GCF_023898315.1. Classification (NCBI taxonomy): domain Eukaryota; kingdom Metazoa; phylum Arthropoda; class Insecta; order Orthoptera; family Acrididae; genus Schistocerca; species Schistocerca nitens. The sequence goes on from NC_064614.1 coordinate 454,036,457, forward strand.
GTCATATGGACAGTGTATCCTGTCGGCAGTCCGTTTTAGAACTCGTTTTTAAGTGTGATTCCTCGGAACACAATGAACGCGGAGGTGAATATTTATATAGCTTTGCGGCAGACCCCTCCAGCCACATTTTCTCCCCTTTCCTTACATGTCATAGTAACAAAGGCTATTTGTCCACCAATAGCATCGAGTGGAGCAATAGGACGGATATTGAGAGGAAGACCAGGATGAAATTTTCACTCTGCATGGAAGTGTGCGCTGCTATGAAACCTCCTGGCAGCTTAAAACTATGTACCGCACCGAGACTCGAAATCGGGACCTTTGCCTTTGCGAGAAAGTGCTCTATAGACTGAGCTACCCAAGCACGACTCACGAGTGGTCCTCACAGCTTCACTTCCGCCAGTACCTCGTCTCCTACCTTCCAAACTTCAGAGAAGCTTTCCTGCGAGAGGAAGACCAGTCTCGTCTACGTTGAATATTTTCACGCTTTTGTCTGATATGTTAAAGTCTAGCATTATCGATTGTAGAATTCAGTGAGGGTTTTCTCACCATATTGGACTATACCGCCGACGAGCACACTTGGTGGACTATTGTCTTCCTATCCAACTTGTCTGCTGTATAATTACAAGGCTCCATAAAGCTCCTAATGACACGAGTTTTCAGCGACCAGCAAACCCAAACTCTGTGCTTGCCCGGACTCTTCAGGAAGATCGACCCCGATCTCAAAATACTAGGTACTGTGCTAGTTCAGATGTACTTTCAGTAACTGGCAGTACTTGATACCTCTTTTAAAGACTTAATAAGATAGCCGTTGCGGGCTTTCAAATTAATAAATGAAATGATGTGGTGTGTGGCCCTCAACAACATACCCTCAGAGTTGAAATATTAAAAGTTTTGGCTGGTTTCGTTGTCTAGGGAATGGGATACGTAGTTGCCGCATTACAGGCCAAATACTGCTGAGTCTATACAATATGAAGATACACATGAATCGAATGGTCGAAGGTTCCTATCACTCAGCAATTGCAAATTTTGAATGAATAGACATTTATAAATGAAAGATTACAATTAAATAAAATCTGCACCTGCTATTGTTAAAGACTTTAAATGACGAGTACGATTCGAGAAGCACCTTTAAGATAAAATATAAGTTGAATAACAGGGAAACCATAGATTCCTACTTCACGTAATTAGTTAGGAACAACAACATAGCTCACAAGATATTCACTCCCCAATTCCGAACATAGAACACTTCCAGGGCGCCACAACTCACCCGTTACCTCACACCGTGCAGCCAGTGTCCGCTTTTGCCCTCCACCCAGAGATTCGCGAACCTCACGTCATTGTGAATTCGAATGTGGACCAGCCACGAAATTGGGGACCCAGGCAGCATTTACCAGCACCACAGGAGCCGCCGCTTCCAACCCAGAGGCCTCAGCGCCACCGCAACCCACGACAGCAACCGGAAGTCTGCCGATTGTGGCATCCAATTGTTATCGGACAGTGACCAGTCCCCCGTGCAACCGTACACAACAGGCACAGTACATGTCTGAAATCTTTGTTCATTTATAGAACAAATCATATAACACTAACTCAGGCAGTCGTTAGATGCACTCTGAGTGAAGCTGCTGGCATCGCTGGTCTACAAAATTAGGCCACGAGATACTTTTGCTCGTAAAATACAAACAATACGGAAAAATGTTAATAAAACGCTCTTCAACACAGATAAATAGGCATACGCTATTCGCTGCTTTACAGAAGCATGTAAGTAAAAGTCTAAACTAAACGCTATGTACAAAGACGAACTGCTCTGCTAGTAGTTGCTGGTAGTGGCAAGGCAAGCCTCTAACTATCGTACTAAAAAACGCATTACGTGAAAAACATATTTAGTAAGTAATAAACTAGGTAAGTTCCGCCAGAAATGAAAAATAGGACTATTTCTCTGATAGCCTCACATAATATTCTTGAGAGACAATCTTTTAATCAGGACTGGACAGTTTCTTTTGTTTCAGGTAAGAACATGATATGTTTTTTCTTAAATTTAGCAATGCAACCTGAAATGCTGATTCAACTGCCCACGCTATTTATTGCGGGCAGCTGGGAAAATATGACACATGCGCTGATTTGCTTGTTGATTTGTGTTGCCTGTAAAACTTAAATTAATGGGTTGCTACCACCACGCTCTGCTGATGTGGTGAGCAAATGGTCGAATCTGTGTTTGCGTCTAGCAGCAAAAATTAAAACAACTATTGGATCACGAGAATAGTGTCTCCAAGGAAATATAATGAAAATAGTGTTGCAAAGGAGGCAACTGGACATTGCACTTGAAAGTCGCGTTTGTTATGTAATAACGAATGCAAAATAAAATCGTGCGCTACAGAATAATTTGATGCTGAATTTAAGAATGAAAAGCTAAAAAAAAGAATGGACTGGCTGTTGGCAGCTATTAAACTTAGCTGTAAATGCGAGAAGCCAGTTTCGTGCAGCTTGTTCTGCAATTTATTTGATGAAATGTAAGACTCTTGTCGCTTTTTCCTGATCGTAGATGTGGGTAATTACCGAGCAGTGAAATCATTAATTATACGTTTTGGCAAAGTTACCTGAAATGGGTAACAGCTACTAATCTTAGGGAGAAAGGAAGGTTGACGGTAGCATACAGCGAAGCATTTTTTATTATTAATTTTTTATGTGGGTCGCTTTTATATAAATCATTTTATTTTGCTGATGTTTGTGTACTTCACAAAAGCATCCACGCGTCATGTAGCTTATTACTCACTGTCTGATTCAAAACTGAATATTTGCGTTTGAAACAACGTATTTAACACAGTTTCTCAGGTAATGGAAATTTAGATGTAGTAGATGCATGGTATTTATGCTGTCAGTACGTTAACCACAAAATCATAACCAAAAATCTGTCTGAGCTGCTGTCGTAACTTGGACGAGTATAGCCTTTTACGAGTATTTGTATTTTTCACTACTGCACAGATTCGGCTGTGCAGCCGAACCTGCTGTGATCAAAAAGTCAGTACAAATTTGAAAACTGAATAAATCACGGAATAATGTAGATAGAGAGGTACAAATTGACACTCATGCTTGGAATGACATGGGGTTTTACTAGAACCAAAAAAATACAAACGTTCAAAAAATGTACGACAGATGGCGCTTCATCTGATCAGAATAGCAATAATAATTAGCATAACAAAGTAAGACAAAGCAAAGATGATGTTCTTTACAGGAAATGCTCAATATGTCCACCATCATTCCTTAACAATAGCTGTAGTCGGGGAATAATGAAGAGCACTGTAAAGCATGTCCGGAGTTATGGTGAGGCATTGGTGTCGGATGTTGTCTTTCAGCATCTCTAGAGATGCCGGTCGATCACGAAACACTTGCGACTTCAGGTAACCCCAAAGCCAATAATCGCAAGGACTGAGGTCTGGGGACCTGGGAGGCCAAGCACGACGAAAGTGGCGGCTGAGCACACGATCATCACCAAACGACGCTCGCAAGAGATCTTTCACGCGTCTAGCAATATGCATAAACATCGTACGTTCCAGCAGGTGTTTATCATACATATCGACGTACGTCTCACCCGTCACGGTAGCAGTTACAAAACCAGAATCACGAATTTCCTCGAAGAAAAAAGGCCCGATAACGGTAGATGTGGTAAATACAACCCATTCCGTGACTTTCTCGTCGTGCAACGGGGTTTCCACGACAGTTCTAGGATTTTCGGTAGCCCAAATTCTGCAGTTGTGGGCGTTGACAGACCCTCGGAGCGTGAATTGAGCTTCGCCGGTCCACAACACGTTACTCAACCAATTGTCATCTTCCGCCATCTTTTGACATGCCCACAACGCAAATGCCCTCCGCTTCACTAAATCGCCAGGATTTTGTACGGATAGCATCGGTGGGTACGCCTAACTGCCAACCAAACAGTAGTGTATGGAATGCCGGTGCGACGTGCGACTGCACGAGCGCTGTCTTCCCCGTGCATAGACGAACCCGCCACAGTCTGCATTTCTTGCTGAACTGTCTCAGCAGCATTACGCCTTGTGCTCGGTCGGCCAGTACGGGGTCTATCGTCTAAACAACCCGTGGCTTCGAACTTCGAAATCATTCTTACCACAGCTGTATCACCCGGTATATTAAAATGCAGTTGGGTGGACACACTTTAGAACAAACAACTTTTTTTATAGTAAAGACAGCCCACTGGTTGCAATGGATTTTATAGTCAAATTGACCATGGTTTCGACTCCTAAACTAAGGGAGTCTTCATCAGAATTTATATACATACGTAAAAAGTTGAGCATAACAGCTCTCGTCATACAATTTTAACACAAAAAAGGCCACTTCACATAATAAAACATCCTATGTAATAGTTTTACTGTCATTTCTAGTGAAGAATTAAAGATTGCCGCTAAGGGCTGCTTGTGTATACTGAAAGAGCTGTTATGATCAACTTTTTACATATGTAATATAAATTCTGATGAAGACTCCCTTAGTTTAGGAATCGAAACCATGGTCAATTCGACTATAAAATCCATTGCAACCAGTGAGCTGTCTTTACTACAAATAAAAATATTTTCACGGTTGCTGCACACAGCTATGTTTAAAGTTGTAACAAACAAAATGTTTCTTTAAGAGCTGTCACGATATATGCCACCTGAAAGTGACGGGTTATACCGCACATTGCCCTATATACTCTAAGTCACGGCAGCTAGTGAGGCGGATGATTGTCATTCAGAAAACTAAGGAGTGAGAACTCAAAGTCAACGGTGGCGAGCCGGAAGAGGAGAGTGTAGCTGAAGCAGCCGAGAGTGCCGGCTGGCGCGTGTGAAAGTAGCGCTGGCTGAGTGGCGGCCGCCCGCTCGGCGATGCCGCGTGTGGGAGCGCGCGGGCGGGGGCGCGCCTCGCCGGCTCTTTTTGTGTCTGGCCGCCGCCGCCGCCGCCGCCGCCGCCGCCGCCGCCGCCACCCCTGCCACCCCCGCGCAGCTGGAGGGCGACAGGCACCGCCAGCGGCAACGTGTCACCGATGCAGGTCAAGGCCGGGCCTTTGTGCGCCCACTCTCATCTCCCGCCTACCTGCCGCCGCCGCGACATCTGGACCGCTCGACGCTCCATACAGTCGCTTTCTATGCAACAAGCGTCTCGCTGCTACCGATGCAGCGGCTGACGAAATCGGCCACTCAGAAAGCGACTCAGTGACCACACCGGTATGGAAGCAGAGAAAGAGAGACGGTCGAAATACTAAATACTGTTTTCCGATTTTTATATTGAGAACATCGTATTGGGGTCCACATTTCGATCGTCACGCGAACACCAGCATGGCAAGCATCGACCTTCCCTGTGCCAGGAGGCCTTAGTTATTTTTCAGTTCCGTGCCTCAGTTATTTCAATTTATGTCGTTTTTCCGTTAAAAAGAATGGGCGTTCGCAGAATTTTTTCGGAGGAGGGGTGGGGGAGGTCTGTTTTAGACTGTGCAATTGTCATTTCTGACGCAAATGTGTTGTTCAGTTTCGAGACATGTCATCCCATACGAACTAAATTTTATAGGTGACACTATAAGCTTTTTATATTCGAGAAGAATTGATGGTTACTCAATAAATATACGAGAAAAACCCTGTATTCCAGATTATAGGGAGGAGGGAGGGGGGGGGGGCAGTGCTCCCCCTTGACACACTCCCCTGCTTATGTTAGGAAGTCTTTTCAGAAGGTATTTGTCTGGAATGCAGCCTTGTATGGAAGTGAAATGTGAACGATAAATAGTTCAGAAAAGAAGCTTTTACATTGTAGTGCTTTAGAAGGATATTGAATATTAGATTGGTAGACCGAGTAACGAATGAGGAGGTACTGAATCGAGTTGGAGAAAAAAAATTAAAAAATGAGATTAGTTGACAGACTAAATTCTCAGGCATGTAGGAATGCAAGGAAGTATGGGGATAAGAACTGTACGAGGGCGTGATAAAAAGTAATTCATCCGAATATTATATTCTGTTCTAAATTTCGGTTGAGGTATTCCCAGTCACGTATATTACTCTGTCGACTCTTCCGCCTCGCTGACGCAAGTTGTAACTTTCTGTCGCTACAGGGCTCCGAATTGTGCCGTGTAACTATGTCGTTGCGTGGGAAATGTGTGCTGTAATCGAGTTTCTAATGGCAGACGTTCGTCCACAGGTGGAGTACTCTCTACTTTAAGACGATAATGCCAGACCAAACACGAGCGCTGAGACATCTGCAACAATCCGACGTCTTGGCTTCACTGTCATCGATCATGCTCCGCACAGTCTTCACTTGTTCCTATTCGACTTTCACTTCTTTCCAAAACTTTAAAAAACACCTTCGAGAACTTCACATCGACAGTGATGAGGCGGCGCAAGCAGAGGTGAGGTTGTGGCTCCAGCAACAACGTCAAACATTCTACAGTGATGGTATCAACAAATTGGTCTTTAGTTGAGTGAAATGTTTTCGTCGCCTGGGTGACTATGTTGTGAAATAAATATGTAGAATATAGATGTAGAATGTTAAGAAAGTTAGTTTTATTTTAAAAACTTCAAGAGTATTTACATGTAAAATTCGGATGCATTGCCGGCCGCGGTGGTCTCGCGGTTCTAGGCGCGCAGTCAGGAACCGTGCGGCTGCTACGGTCGCAGGTTCGAATCCTGCCTCGGGCATGGATGTGTGTGATGTCCTTAGGTTAGTTAGGTTTAAGTAGTTCTATGTTCTAGGGGACTGATGACCACAGCAGTTGAGTCCCATAGTGCTCAGAGCCATTTTTTTTTCGGATGCATTACTTCTGAGCACACCCTCGTAGTAGGTGCCCAAGCGGTGAACACAGCACGCAGGTTCTAACAGACGGGGGCACAGTAGTTGTTCAGAGATGAAGATGCCAGCGTGGAGAGTTGGGTCAAATCTGTCTTCAGACTGAAGAACACAACATCCTGGACCAGCGCGATAAAGCGTGTGGGATCCATACCATCAGAAATCACCTCGAGCACACACTAAACAAGGGAGTATGGCTGTTCATAGGCGTGTTTACCTCGCGCCACAGTGTAACGAAAGTGCTGAAAAAGCGCAAGTAGCAGCTACTCGATAAAAGAAGCCTAATGTCTGACGAAAACTTACTTATAAAATTTGGAAAATGTATTTTCAAATGGGGATCTACAAACATTCTTCAGCCCATAATATACCACTCCGGCAAGAACCATGAAGATAAAATTACATTAACAATAACCCGCACAACGGCAAACATCAAGGCGGTTGCAGTGGCCACTCTTCCTCTTCGTCCCGGAAATCTTGATGGCAAACGTGAGTGTAACGTAGGCCCCAACACTTTGCAGTCAACAGTTGGGCCTTCGTTTAGTCTTGTACGAGTACAACCTAGACGACGATCTCTGATAGTCATACGACGTATTATTTCGCAGTTATGATGTGAACACGATCAGAACCTACTCTTACTACTAATAACTGAAGACATCTGAATGGTATTTCTACATGTTCCGAGGTCTTTTTCCTAGACGATGTTCTAACATCGTCACGGTTCTAGTGCATCTGTCTAGTCATGCATCTTTACTATGATTCCATATGGGACGTAGCCTACGAGTGTTCGAGTGATCATAGCTGAAAACTGTGATGTCAAACGAACACATTGTAAACTTATTTGTCCGTCGCTGACATAGAAGACTGCAAACCTTCTTTCCTTCCCGTCTGGGCAAGCTGTGGAGTGACTAGAGTACATGTAAAGCTTACTGGGACAGGGTAAATGCTAGCTACAATGAAGTCGGTAATTCGATTGTAATATTTGCATTTTAATTTGATATCCCCCACAACTGACAAAATTTACAAAAAAATGTGAATTTCTTTGTCCACCCACACACTCCTGAGAATGGCACATTAACAATTTGCAATTACGCGCCCCTATTCCCGGCAGCTGCGTTGATAAATACTCGGCACCTCGCAAGGATAACTACCAGATCAAGAATATTAGGTAAGTTGTTGGAAGTGGTTAAGCGTTGGTGAAAATCTCGCTTCTGAGCACACAAAGAGCTCTAACCGCAGAACTCTGCACGGAACACGCGTTGGTGCAGTGCTGCGATACAGACTGTATATCTCCCTTCGAATACGATGGCCAAGACGCCAAGTTCGTACCGCTCGATGGCTGAAAGTGAAGTCTACTTTCTCCACAACTCTCCCGTCTCCCACGCGTACGAAAACGCGGCGGAAGAATACTCAGTTTCGGCCACTGTCGAACGCTCTATCATCGCCGAAATCCCTCCACTGAGATCTACCCAATGATCGAGTAGGTCATAACGCCCCTAGGCAAACGAAATTCCCGTCGTTGCTACGTGTTGGCCAGCACAGGTGGCTCGGATGCCGGGTTATCCCCAAAAGCGCCGTATTGTGCTGCGCTTCCGGTGACCGCTACCTGCCCGGCGAGCTACGGCCATCTGCAGACTTTATGTTCCACAATTCTCAACTTCCGACACTTTTCACCAACGCTTTAAGTTAGTGTCTTAATCATGCAGACATGCAGGGAATACTGCTCGAGAGTGCCTCATATTTATCATAATTCACTAGAGTCATGGTCTGATGCCCTTGCCAGTCCCTTTATTATTAATACTAATGTTGGTAAGCTAATGTGTAAGTGCCCACGCCCTGGCACCTTACAACATTCTGATAAGTATGTGAAGCAATTTGCTGATTTGTTCATTCTGCTTCTTGCAGGCCTGAATACGACTTTGTTCAAATAGCAGCTTGTGCAGCGAGAGACGAGAGATCGCCGTGGCATGACTACAGCTTAGAGTGAGTGTGGTCACAAACATTCGCTTTTGATACTACCACAGTCATTTTGTGCTGAGCTAACACAGAGGGAACATTTACAGCAAGCGGCTACAGTGGGCTGGATATGTGGCTCGGATGGAAGACGACAGGTGTCAACAGAAGCTCCTGGATTTCATCCCCACAGGTAGGAGACCCTCGGGAAAACCAAAGGAGAGGTGGAGGGAGGGCTTCCAGGAAGATCTGCGATGGATATGGACTGATGACTGATGGCAGCGATGGATGGAACACAATGGAGAAGAAACTTGTAGCAGCGTGCTGTGCGGTTGGCCTGATGGCGTATCAGTAAAGTAAGGAAGTAAAGTCGTACGAAAGCAACACATTTATCGCTATACATTTACCGCTAATTCTACAACTCAAGTGCAGACATGTTAAGCATATGTTTCAATGAATACAGAAGTTTCAGGTAGTAAACTTTTCGTACGACAAAGCGCAAACTCTAGTGCCTGATTACATTATAGACCTCGACCGTTCAGTCTAGGTCAGTACGTGGAGGTTTCATCTTTTAGTGTTTCGAATGGTTTTCACAAATTGCGATTTAGATTTTGTTTTGGCTGAAATATTTAGAGAGTCTTCCATCCCTGAAATTACTCCAAATACCATGTTTAAAATTATTTTATTACTGCGACTCTCAATGAATTTTCCAAAGTGAACTGGAAATATGTAGCACGACTAACAAATTTTTTCTATAATTGCAAATGAGGACTTCGACATTAACTCGGTCTCGTAGCACGTATGCGGGTGGTTACATAGGTATCGCTTACTGTTATGTCTGACAGTGCAGTGTTACACGATAAAACGAGGAAATCTGGAAAACCACCAACCATGCAGCAAAGAAGTGTAAAGTGTGCAGTGTAAATTCAGTACTCTCCCTTAAGAACTTCATTTCCTAAGGAATGTGAAGTCTTAACATGAAAAACACAAACAAAATTTATGTGCTTTTACTCCAGGCCAATGGGATACTTTCAAAATTATTAGCAAAAGTTGAAATCTGGTTTCACTGGACTGAGCAGATCAGGTTGTGGAAAGGGACCAAGATCAGTTACTGTTAGTTACACAAGGGCACACAACTTTATTCCTCGAAAACTTATGTACTTCTCAATAATAAAGTTTAAATAATTACTTAAGTAAAATTAAAATATCCTTAAATAATTCCTTTTAAGGCACAAGAATTTAGACAAACGGCTGAAATTAAAATATCTTCTCGGCTAAAGGCCCAAATAATATTTCAGACCAGCAAAGGAAATTCTTTAAAAGGCAAGCATTTACAAATCTCGGCTAAAAGCCATATTAAGGAAAATTTAAATTAATTCCTGGGCTGAAAGCCCAATAAGATTTGAACATAATAAAAGGCAACCTTTAAAGACAAGCATTTACACAGTACAACCGGAAACCATCTTAAGAATACTTGAAATATCTTGACGGTTGAAAGCCCACACACATTATTCAAAATAATTAAAGATGAGTATTTACACAGTACGGCTGAAGGCCATTTTAAGAATTCAAGATAATTAAAGAGGAACCTTACAGACAGAAATTTACACATTACGGCTGAAAGCCACAGGTTTAAAAACAAACTTGGCTGAAGGTCTAAATACAGAGCAAACAAGAATTTTAAATAACACGGCTGAAGGCCTAATCTTAAAATACTTCACATAAGGTTCGGCTGAAAGCCATATACCGAACATAGAACAGACAAAATTAATACACGGCTAAAGGCCTGGAACAGTACTTGTGACGAAGGAAAATCACAATCACAAGGAACAGAAGAGTGATGCTCAGAAGTGTTCCAAGGGTCGGCCTGGGGATTTAACTCTAACAACAGTTTAGGTGAGACAGGTAGCCAAGTGTAACACTAAATAATCGTGTGGCAGCAAGACCTAGGGACGGCTGAAGAACCAACCAACAACCTAATCATTTCCCACCTGACCTCACGCCGCGGACACTTCCTCGCTGCTCCGTCGCAACCGACCAACAGCCTACTCCAGTACGCAGACAGTGTTCATCTGCTCAGCGGAAATCACAGAAGCTACACACAGTTCCACGTAAACACTTGCAGCAAGAACTCAGACAATTCTAAAACCGATCACCGTGGAACAACAAGGAGAAATGACAAGTCACACACACAGAGTTTCCATAAGCGGTCGACGACCAAATACACATCGTCCGATGAGACCACCGATCGAACGACCAACCAGGGTCGTCCCCACTCAAGTTATGAGTGTCGGCAACAGTCGGGCGAGTCATGGCTGTCCGGATCTCACTGCAGCTCCAACCCGATTCAACTCGATGTCCGTTCGGAACTCGGAGACACAAGGCGACCCGGGCGCACTGGCTCGGACCCACCCATGCAGAGGTAACTCTTGCCCATCGGCGACGACATCTCTGCACGAGGAGGGAACCGACCCATATCCGGCAAGATGACCGACTGACGAGTCCCAGAAACAGTCAAAAGAGCAAATACACGTCGTCTAATGAGACGACCATCCGAACGACCACCCGGCGGTTGTTCCAGCTCCAATCTCCTTCCGTCGGACAGTTCATGTGTGTGGCCAGCGGTAGGCAAGTACTGGCTGTCCGCGCCTCACTGGCGCTCCATCCCCGACTGAACTCCAGACACACGACGACCCGGAAATACTAGCGGTCGCTCCAGAGACAGTACGACAGTGCACTTATCGATAAGCGCTGCAGCTGCCACTCATGGGCAAGCAAACCAGCAGCCTAGTGACGCCAGTAAAACGAATTAAAAGAAAAGGAGGCAACAGGACCATACAGACATGACGACGAGCAATAAACGGCATGACCGCGAGCCGCGCACGGCTCAAATATATGAAGGGATACACGACAAACATAAAGGCGTTCAATTATTTTAGTTATCTGGAAAGCACTCAAAATAAATGAAAATATAAAAAGCAATGACAGTTGAATTCTGGTCGGTGGACGAGATCATCAACTAGAAATCCTGAGATCTCTATTTCTTTTATGGGGCCAGCCACTTTTTCTCATCTTCATCTTAGAGTAGCACCACGTTCCTTTAAGGGGCTCCGGAAAGGCTCAAAATCATGAAAAGTTCAATTTTTACTTTTTTGCGTTTTCTGAATCTGCAGACTATTACGTTTTAATAGATATATAATTTATTCAATTCCGAAGACTACAACTATTTTTAATTTTTTTTTTGAAATGTGTTCTACATGGGCGTGACCCACTGTGGCGCTGTTAAACTGCTGTCAAATGGTGTTATTATTAACGTCCGTGTTCATCAGGTACATTTTAGTGATGTGAGATAAAGTATGTGTTGTGGCTAACCTGTGATGGTTCAATATATATCGCTTGTGTGATTGCCGATTGTTTCATGTTTATTTACTCTGTCGTTATCTCGAAAATATTCGTAATTAATTCTGTTTCTTGAGTCTCTGTTTTGTTGAAGTATAATAATGAGTAAAAGTAAAGTTATTAGAAATCCTCTGAAGGCTTTTAAGAAAAGGAGAAATGTTGGAAAGCCAAAGGTATGTGTTATTACTGTAAACAATAAAGACGATGAAAATCCCCAACATAGCTTGTGTCCCAAAGAAGAAGACAGTTGGTGTAAATATAACAAAGGATTGCTAACTGGTGAAGTGTACACTCATAAGCATAGTCTGCCTCATGCAATAATGGAGGTGATAAAACCTATTTTCAGAGACTTAGCAGCACCTGAACTGTTGAAAAAGTGTATTCACGGAAAAACTCAAAACCCCAATGAAAGTGTAAATAGTGTTATATGGTCGAGAATCCCCAAGACTGTATTTGTTGGAATAGAAACACTTCACTTTGGTGTGTATGATGCTGTTGCGACTTTCAATGATGGCAACATTGTAAGGTGCAAGGTATTTAGAAATATGGGAATGAAGATAGGTTCTAACATGGTACGAGCGATGCTTGCTTTAGACAAGGAACGCCTTCGGGCTGCAGACAGGGCTGTAAAGAGTCTAGAAATACAAGCAAGAGTAAACAGGAGGAGGAACAAGAGGAAGCTGGAGGAGGAGTTTGCAGAGGATGAAGATAATCCATCCTATGGACCTGGAATGCACTAAAAAGTTAATCCAATCTTTGTCGCTCGATTCCCAAAACTTTTATTTTCTCATACTAATTACATGTTTTCTGAGGATCTTCCAAACATATTTGTTTCAAACTTTCAGTAAATGTTACACAGTACCTTCTGCATAATTTAACACAGCCTTTTTCCAAAAAACTGTATATTTTTGAATATATAAATAAAAATTGCAAAAAAATGTTGTGAATTTTCATTACAATTGAAAAAAATCATCTTTAATAACTGAACTAAAATTTTGTAAAATCCCTGTGTTAAGTTGTAGCCCATATTCCAATAAATAATCTGTAAAAAGTTCAACTTCCTACCTCAAATACTTTGTGAGGAAAGATGTAATTTATAAGCGTTATTTTAACATTGCAAGTATAGGGCGTTCCGGAGCCCCTTAACAAGGGTGGATAAAATACTCGTGTAATTTAGAGAGGGTATAAACACGAAAACAATTACAGTGACGTAAGAAGAAGAGTAAAGCTGGAGAGAATCTCATTTTTCTTTGACATTTGTCGTGCGAAACCGGCTAAAGATGACCAATCATTGCCTCTACGAAGTGGCAGTTATTTTAAGTTAATTATGTTATTAGAAACCAGGAGCGGCTGGGGAAGGTTGCGACATTAATCGATCGGAACTAACTTAGTCCTCAGGCTACGCTGCAGATCAGTTTGTCACCACAACCAAGACTTCACCAGGGGGAGGGGGGCAAATATAGCACCCTAGTCAAATGTTTACATATTGTTCCATTTCATAATCAACAACTAAATTACATCAAAAGCTAATTTCACGAAAAAAGCTATAGGTAGTTTATTTATCTCCCACCGTCACATTTCCCGACAGTTTACCACAATAAATTGTACTAAAAGACTGGTTTTGGAGAGATCTTTCATGCAGTGTATGTTAGCTTCGTTGCATGGTTATAGTTTTTGGTATTTTCAAAGCTTCAAACGTTTCATATTTTGTACACTCAAACCGCAATGTTTTGGAGTTCGTGTAATGAAACAGCGATATTTACATGACGTCACGGATCTTGTTCTGAGATTGACTGACATGAGCAACCTGAACAAACGCCATGGAAATGTACATACCGTATTTATCGTATTTACTATTGTGTTTTACAAAAATATGCATTTTCAGTGGTATAGCGCTCACAACCTCTCAGTTGCTTTGTACACTGCTCTTGTAAAATTGCGTGTATAACCTTGCCTGGATTTACACTGTTTTTGTTCTTGATTCATGTTTACATCTGGGCTCACCAAGTTCCTACACTTTCATCCTAAGCTCATGTTCCAAAATCTTACGTGATAACTTGCACACTGAATTCATATTGTGTTGTTTTCGAAGTCGCCGTACGCTGCTGCCATTCGCAAGAAAGTAAAACTCACTCACCACATGCATAATATACTCACAAAATGAAACTTGCCAATAACGTACGCTACCCGCAGTCAGCAAGCAAGGGAACTTAGGTATGAGGTCACATTTCGCGCAAGGGGTATATTTCGAGCACTTTTTCTTCTAATCATTCGAGAAACTCCCGCTAGGTGGTGATACTTCCGTTACCGTACTTAAGTGCACTCTGGCGAGACATTTGCAAACTTATTCCAGTGGTGTATAGCATAGCCGGTGGCAAAAACAAACAAAAAACTGTCTAAAACACTAGCAAAACAGTAATACCAAATATCGATTACAGACGCATCAAAGCGTCATATATACTGAGACAGGGATTAAATAGCGAAATTTCAGGAACTCTGTTCATTCCCTTTTCATGTAAGAAGTGGAATGTGAAAATTGTGTACACGCTGGTAGGACACCCTTAGACTGAAACACCAGAGCCTTAGGGATGCCCATAAGAACTGTACTCCGAGGAAACGACGCCCCCAAAGCTCTGCTCCATAGGGCTAAACGGGATTTCAAGGCACAGCCTTAGGACTAGCTACTTCCTGTTCGAAAAACATCGGGTGACATCACATATCAACAGTTTCAAAAGCGTTGACTGGTGTTATTTAAATCCGCGTGGGAAATATGCGAAATGCGTTCTGATAATTTAAAGTCTGTAATATATTATTGAGAAATTTATTTTAATATACATTTTGGGACGGCTTCGCCTCAGTCTTTAATTACAAGCCGCGCCTGCCAGAAACTTTACTACTCGCTAAAGCCGTCGTTTACCCAAAGGAGCAAAACCGTAATTTTTGTCCGTAAATCGTCTAATCTTGTTCTGTGTGTATCCGTACTTTAATTGTATACGTGTTGTGGTTCTGAAGTGGAGATGAGGAACCAGCCGGGCATTAGCCTAGCTATACGAGTTGGGAAAACCATCCAAAAACCACTACCAGACCGACCGGCTTAAACCTTTCGCTGGTACAGACGTGCTCTCTGCATTCCGTTCTGAGGCTGCTACTGTTATGGCTGTATGGCTGTTATGGCTGTACTGCTCGCCAAGTGGTGGTGGATGTGCTGAGATGAAATGCTTGTCATCCGATTTTACAAATTCTATTAGGTTCAAAAAATTTGATTTTTGCATGACTTACAGTCTGATAGGTCCGCAGCTCGTGGTCGTGCGGTAGCGTTCTCGCTTCCCGCGCACGGGTTCCCGGGTTCGATTCCCGGCGGGGTCAGGGATTTTCTCTGCCTCGTGATGACTGGGTGTTGTGTGATATCCCTAGGTTAGTTAGGTTTAAGTAGTTCTAAGTTCTAGGGGACTGATGACCATAGTTGTTACGTCCCATAGTGCTCAGAGCCATTTTTTTACAGTCTGATATCTTCGCTTGATAAAAGACTTAATTTCATTTCGTAACATACCTTGGTCACTACACTACATCAGATTTAGTAAAACATTGTGTGAAATTTTAAAGATTATGTGGAGGTAAAAACACATTACGTAAGCTTCGTGTACGGTTGATTGGCTCATACATTACAGATAAAATATGAAAATTTTATTTAAAATTGAGAGCAGAACGTTATCTCATTTTGTTTTATATCCGGATCACGGACACACGCGACGCACCCACTCACGTCCTTGCGGACCGCTAATCAAGTGGTCATAACAACCGTCATATCACATAAACGATTCAAGACATGAAAACGAGTTTTTTTTTCTTCAAATAATAGCACACAATGAAACAACTATATTGTATGATAAATATTCGAAAATTTTGTATTCGCCGAGATGTGGAAGTAACTCGTCTGCAACAGTGAGTGGTCGGTGTCTCAGGTCGCATACAGTCGTCCCCTAGCACTGCAGCGAAAGTCAAGCAACGTGTATATACACGTCCGCAGCACCCGGGGAACACCATAGTAGGACGTTAATACATACCCACAGCAGCGAAATCGTTCACCAAAAGTTGTTAATTCGGCCACAGAACTCGAATCATGTCTGATAGCCCAGTGCACTGTGTTTTAAACTACACTAAAGAGCTGATACAGCTGACCAATATCGTGTAGTACCCCCTCCGGCGCGCAGAATGCCGCAACACAACGTGGTTGGTCTCGTCCAATGTCTGAATTAGTGCTGGATGGACCTGACACCATGAATTCTGCAGGGCTGTCTATAAATCCGTAAGGGTACACGGGGGTCGAGAACTCTTCTGAACTGCACGTTGCAAGGTATCTCAGATATGCTCAATAATGTTCATATTTGGGGAGTCTGGTAGCCAGCGTAAGTGTTTAATCTCAGAAGAATGTTCCGGGAGCCTCTCTCTAGCAATTCTGGACATGTGGGGTGCCGCATTATCCTATTGGAATTGCCCAAGTCCGTCGGAATGCACAGTGGGCATGAATGGATGTGATCACACAGAATGCTTACATACATATGACCTGTCAGAGTCATGTCTAGACAATCAGGGGTCCCTCATCACTCCAACGCACACTCCCCACACCATTACAGAGCCTCCACCTGCTTGAACAGTCCTCTGGTGACATGCAGGATTCCATGGCTTCATGAGGTTATCTTCATACCCGTACACGTCCATCCGCTCGATACAATTTGCAACAAGATTCGTACGACCAAGCAACATGTTACCAGTCATTAACAGTCCAATGACGGTATTGATGGGCCCAGGCGAGGCGTAAAGCTTTGTTGTGTGCAGTCATTAAGTGTACAAGAGTGGGAGTTTGGTTTCGAAAACCCATATCGATGATTTTTCATTGAATAGTTCTCACGCTAACACTCGTTGATGGCCCAGAATTAAAATTTGCAGGAATTTGCTGAAGGGTTGCACTTCTGTCACGTTGAACGATTTTCTTCAGTTCGTTGGTCCCGTTCTTGCAGGATCTTTTTCCAGCCGCAGCGATGTCGGAGGTTTGATGTTTTACCGGATTCCTGATATCCACGGTACACTCGCGAAATAGTCGTATGGGGAAATCTCCATCGCTACCTCGGAGATGCTGTGTCCTATAGCTCGTGCTCCGACTACAACACCACGTTCAAACTCACTTAAATCTTGATAAGTTGACATTGCAGCAGCAGTACTCGATCTAACAGCTGCGCAACTGCGTCAGACACTTGTTGTCTTATATAGGTGTTGCCAACCGAAGCGCCGTATTCTGTCTGTTAACGTATCTCTATCTTCGAGTACCCATGCCTGTACCAGTTCCTTTGGCACTTCAGCGTATATTAGTAGATCAGAAAAGATCCAATGTTATAATGTAATAAATCCAATATGAACATCAGTACAAGTGAGCAATACTAAACTAATACCGCTGCGCCCTCTTAAAATATTGTTGATGTTGACGGAGCAAACTAAAGTTGCTCGTGGTAAGCAAAAGTTTGAAAGAAATCTGTTTAGAAGTTTTAGAAGAGTTACTATACCAAGTGGCAATATAAGATGACAATAGAGAAAAGGCGATGAGAATTTTGATTAGCAGGAACGCGTCACTGATATACTGACTAGATGAAATCAGTGGCGCATCGAATCCACGGCTACAATAGCAGAGCTGCAAGGCAACATGGGGACAGAGAGAAAACGAGAATAAGGCCGCCACTGTGTCACTGTTCCTGAAAAAGAAGCCCACTTTGATTGAAGACGTCACGGTACAGAATCGCAATACTAGACTGTTCAACATCTCACGCCGTAACGGTCTCACGCTTACTAAGCGCATCTGTGCTCTTCGGATCTTCGCTATCTCTATTAAATCTACCTGCAAGGGTCGCAGACTGGTGAGCGGTACTCAAGAACCGGTCGAAGGAGCATTTTGTGAACCACATCTTTCGTAGAAGAATTAGATTTCCTTAAGTGTGACGGTTCATTTCGTCGCTTAGCCGAACCGTTTGATCAGCCGACGAACGACTCCAGGGAGTGCAGCGCACGTCGCTGGAGAAGCACGAGTATGTGTGTACACGTTGACCGCGGCTGCTGGGGGCGCTCCGGGGCTGTTGCAGTAAGCTGTACTGTGACATGGACAATGATGCATGCCCGTGCAGGTGCTACAGCCAAATTAACATGGAATTGTGTTATGTTTATTATTTGTAGGAAAGTGTGAGGGTTGCCCAGAAAGTAATTCTTTTCTCAGCCGAAAACCACACTACGTATGCGAAACGTTACGTATGTACACTCCTGGAAATGGAAAAAAGAACACATTGACACCGGTGTGTCAGACCTACCATACTTTCTCCGGACACTGCGAGAGGGCTATACAAGCAATGATCACACGCACGGCACAGCGGACACACCAGGAACCGCGGTGTTGGCCGTCGAATGGCGCTAGCTGCGCAGCATTTGTGCACCGCCGCCGTCAGTGTCAGCCAGTTTGCCGTGGCATACGGAGCTCCATCGCAGTCTTTAACACTGGTAGCATGACGCGACAGCGTGGACGTGAACCGTATGAGCAGTTGACGGACTTTGAGCGAGGGCGTATAGTGGGCATGCGGGAGGCCGGGTGGACGTACCGCCGAATTGCTCAACACGTGGGGCGTGAGGTCTCCACAGTACATCGATGTTGTCGCCAGTGGTCGGCGGAAGGTGCACGTGCCCGTCGACCTGGGACCGGACCGCAACGACGCACGGATGCACGCCAAGACCGTAGGATCCTACGCAGTGCCGTAGGGGACCGCACCGCCACTTCCCAGCAAATTAGGGACACTGTTGCTCCTGGGGTATCGGCGAGGACCATTCGCAACCGTCTCCATGAAGCTGGGCTACGGTCCCGCACACCGTTAGGCCGTCTTCCGCTCACGCCCCAACATCGTGCAGCCCGCCTCCAGTGGTGTCGCGACAGGCGTGAATGGAGGGACGAATGGAGACGTGTCGTCTTCAGCGATCAGAGTCGCTTCTGCCTTGGTGCCAATGATGGTCGTATGCGTGTTTGGCGCCGTGCAGGTGAGCGCCACAATCAGGACTGCATACGACCGAGGCACACAGGGCCAACACCCGGCATCATGGTGTGGGGAGCGATCTCCTACACTGGCCGTACACCACTGGTGATCGTCGAGGGGACACTGAATAGTGCACGGTACATCCAAACCGTCATCGAACCCATCGTTCTACCATTTCTAGACCGGCAAGGGAACTTGCTGTTCCAACAGGACAATGCACGTCCGCATGTATCCCGTGCCACCCAACGTGCTCTAGAAGGTGTAAGTCAACTACCCTGGCCAGCAAGATCTCCGGATCTGTCCCCCATTGAGCATGTTTGGGACTGGATGAAGCGTCGTCTCACGCGGTCTGCACGTCCAGCACGAACGCTGGTCCAACTGAGGCGCCAGGTGGAAATGGCATGGCAAGCCGTTCCACAGGACTACATCCAGCATCTCTACGATCGTCTCCATGGGAGAATAGCAGCCTGCATTGCTGCGAAAGGTGGATATACACTGTACTAGTGCCGACATTGTGCATGCTCTGTTGCCTGTGTCTATGTGCCTGTGGTTCTGTCAGTGTGATCATGTGATGTATCTGACCCCAGGAATGTGTCAATAAAGTTTCCCCTTCCTGGGACAATGAATTCACGGTGTTCTTATTTCAATTTCCAGGAGTGTATTATTTGAAGTTTCCTGTGTGAGCGCGCCAAGTATCCGTCACTTTCTACAGATAGCGTAGCTACAGGACAGTTTCAAAATGGTGTCTGTAAGTGATGTACGTTACAAGCAATGTGCCGTCATTGAATTTCTCACTGCAGAGAAAGAAACTGTATTGAATATTCACAAACGCTTGTGCAAAGTCTATGGAGTGTCTGCTGTCGACAGAGGTACAGTTAGTCGCTGGGCACGGAGGGTGAGGTCATCAGAAGGTGGTTCGGCGGAGCTCCATGATTTGCAGCTGTCGGGGAGACCATCCACGGCTGTCACACCTGAAATGTTGCAGCCAGCTGATGTTGTCGTTCGCGAGGACAGACACATTCGTGAAAGACATTTTGAGGAAGACGAGGAGATGATTCACACAATGAAGCACTGGCTTCTGCACCAGGACGAGAATTGGTACCGACAGAGCGTACACGCCCTTGTTTCGTGCTGGAGGAAGGAAATAGAACGGGATGGAGGTTACGTGGAAAAAGAGCGTGTGTAGATAAAATACCATTCTTTCGTATGTGTAATTCTCATTATGTTCAATAAAGAACTGTTGAAGAAAAAAATGTGGTGCATTACTTTCTGGGCAACCCTCGTATTTCTATTCTTTATCGATAATCGTCATGGCCGCGCGGGATTAGCCGAGCAGTTGACGGCAAATGGTTCAAATGGCTCTGAGCACTATGGGACTCAACTGCTGTGGTTAGAAGTCCCCTAGAACTTAGAACTACTTAAACCTAAGTAACCTAAGGACAGCACACAACACCCAGCCATCACGAGGCAGAGAAAATCGCTGACCCCGCCGGGAATCGAACCCGGGAACCCGGGCGTGGGAAGCGAGAACGCTACCGCACGACCACGAGATGCGGGCAGTTGACGGCACGGTAGCTCAGCTAGTTCGGTCAGAGGGCTGCGTGCCCTCTGCATTTAAAAAAAAAAAAAAAAAAAAAAAACTGAGTCAAGGAATCAACGACCATCTTGAACGGATGTCTTGTGACGTCCGCCCAGACCAAACGCAACGAACTATATCGAACAAAATGGGAAAAAGAAACGGTCTAAGGCGCTGCAGTCATGGACTGTGCGGCTGGTCCCGGCGGAGGTTCGAGTCCTCCCTCGGGCATGGATGTGTGTGTTTGTCCTTAGGATAATTTAGGTTAAGTAGAGTGCAAGCTTAGAGACTGATGACCTCAGCAGTTAAGTCCCATAAGATTTCACACACATTTGAACATTTTTTGATAATCGTCATATGCTCCGTCTTAGTTCGCACTGAATATTGAACGAAAGTTGTTGCCTTTTACGCCAATGGTGTCTGTGGTATTTGGTAGTCGGCTTCATTGCTAATGTTTTGGCTGTATGTGGTTTGGGTGGTTCCATTTAGACTAAACAGTTGCCACTCAAACCTCTAGGGGCTACGGTTGAGGTTTATATTTTGGAAAAACCAATCTGAATTTGAAATCGTAAGCGATTGTTTTAAAGGAATGTTATTTTAAAAGCAATGTATATAGCGTCATAGACCCGAGATTCCAGGGTATTTCTTTTAATAGTGGTATTGGCAGCTGCATACAGTGAGCGTAAAGTTCTTAAATTTGATGCTGTTCCGGATTTTATTTTTTTAATTGCGTTGCATTGACCTTCTTGTAATTTGTGTTATTAAACTGTAAATGCTGACTGGGGGTGCGCCTCTTGATTTTGATTTGCTGGTTGAGATTTCTAAGTTGTTAATAAAAATGTTACTTGAATGTTGTTGCATATTTCTCAACCCGGGACCACTACATCTAATGACCACGACATAAAGATATCTACAATAAATCTCAGCGTGGGATCGTATTTTTCTGCAACAATGCGATCATTGTATTTCAGGCCGTTCCATAGATCCGCTATCAATTTCGTTCAGTTTAAATTAAAAATGAAAGAAAGGGAACACATATTTCATTACTTTATTTGAAAGTTTAAATGTTATGCTCAATAGGAATCTGGGAGAAATGAACATCAGAGTATAACAAAGTGAATTATTGTAGGTAATGGTACATCAGCCTTAGGCGTCTGCTTGATTGTGTTTAGCAAATTATGTAATCGCATTTTTATACTGACAGCTTTCAAGGCTATCGTTCGCAAATGTCATACTAAATGCGACTTATGTGAATGCGCGTTGACATGTTCTTGATGGGAATGCAGACAGTACTCCTGTAAGTGGAACCCGATTGAAATAAACGTTTCTCTTCTACCAACCAAGTTTTTGATGTTTCGACTGACCATTAAGACTTCACATACGTTGGAACTTTCGCACATTGTGACGTTTCCGGATAGTTCCCAAACATACACACTAGAAGGTTCTCCAAAACAGAATAAAGTTTCCTATCGGAGTTGGCGCAGTGGTGAAGATTGTGGGCTCTCATTCTGAAGTAGCGGGACGCAGATTCTTGTCCGCCCATTCAGATTCAGCTTTCCCGTGGTTTCCCTTAATCATTCAGTGGCAATGGCACAATGGTCCTTTCCAAAGGACACATTCGGTTTGCTACCCTACCCTTCTTCGAATTCAGATTTATGATTTTCTTGACAACAATGATGATGAAGATGGTTTGCGGTTTAGTGCGCCCAACATAGAGGCTAATACGTTCGTATTATTACATAGTGACCCCGGTATGGTTAAAAAATCTAAAATTCTAACAATGACTATAAGAAAATCTCTGCGAAAACTAAGCTTGCCTTTTGCCAGGGTAGCTCACATTGAAAACGATACAGATGGGAAAAAAGAAAGTAAACTAATCATTATTTCAAAAGTAATCGTTATAACTTCATACATTTATCCCACTGCGAACAAGACGGTCAGTGCCTTTGGAAATGTGAGGTCTTCCCAGCGAAACTTCTACAGCCTTGAAGAAAGACTTTCGTGGTTTCCTGGCTGTCGATTCGCTTGGGAGGGACGGATGCATGCTTGAATCCTATTATGTTCCCTCAGGCAACCGCAAACTTTTTTCTATGAAGGCATTGACGGTCTTACCTCGCAGTGGGATAAATTTATTAAAAGGTACGGTGATTACTTTTGAAATAATAAACAGTTTACGAGGGTGTCTTGAAAAAATATTTGTCTCGTAAACAACTCACCATGCTTTTGGATACACTCTCACCCGAGTGAGTTTACTTGGTCCAGCGATCCTCCAGCTTTTTCATCCCATCGGAAAAATAAGTTCTGTCAGACTCTGCAAAATACTCATTGCCTGCTACTATCACTCCCATATTTGATGAACATTTCTTCCCAGCAAGCCAAAGATTCAAGTTCGGGAACAGGAGGAAGTCACTTGGGGCTAAGGCTGGTGAATAGCATGAATGAGAAATCAATTCAAAGCCCAATTTCTGCATTTTCGCCAATGGTATCGCTGATATGTGGGATGGTGCATTTTCCTGGTGAAATAGCACTTTTCTACGTGCCAGTCTTGGCTTCTTTTTCAGTCAACGCAAATCTCAAACGACCCAACAATGAAGCATAATAGGATCCAGTTACGGTTTTGCCTTTTTCCAAGTAATCTATGAGGATTACTCCTTGGGAATTCCAGAAAACAGTGGCCATCACCTTACCAACTGACTAATTGAGGTTTGCTTTCTTCCGAGTACTTTCACCAGTCTTTGTCCTTTGTTCTGACTGCCATTTTGACTATGTTGTGTAATGATGAATCCAGGTGTCATCAACAGTCACAAAACGGTGCAAGAAGTCTTGAGAATTGCGATGTAACATAGCCAGACATTGTGTTGAAATGTTGTGCCGGATTCGCTTTTGATCGGCTGTGAGCAATCGTGGCACCCACTTCGCACACAGCTTCTTCATAACCAATTTTCCATCCAGGATATTATGCACTCGGTCAGTTGAGATGGCTACAATTTCTGCAATCTCACGAATTTTTGTACTTACAATATAATGGATTTTGTCAAGGGTTTCTTTCGTGGTGATCTCGTCTTCGGTGCTTGTCCAATCACGTTTAAATTTATAAATCGAAACTTTTCTACCGTGTGTTTTGTTTCCGTTTGACTGCCCCTTAAATTTAAATTGAAGCTTTTCGGTTATGTTCTCATTTGATTGGACTTAAATTTCAGCCTCGACTTACCTTAACAAAATTATATCAGCACTCCGTATTGTATAGTTTACTGTACACTATATCCCGTTAAAGGAGGTGTTCCTTGTATCCTCGCATTTCGATATAATATCCCTTTCGTCTCAACAGTGAGCCATGAATTTTTCAACAGTCCCGGACCATCCGGTAAAGTTTGACAGGACTGTACAGCTTCCTGTTTTAGCTGTTCAACCGTATCAAGTCGAGTGCTGTGCATTTGACTATTCAGAAGACCCTCACACACAGAAAAACCTAGAGGACTGCGGTCAGATCGCGCTTGTCTCATCCGTCTTGGACC
This sequence comes from Schistocerca nitens, assembly GCF_023898315.1. NCBI lineage: Eukaryota > Metazoa > Arthropoda > Insecta > Orthoptera > Acrididae > Schistocerca > Schistocerca nitens. Next base: position 454,060,774 of record NC_064614.1, read on the forward strand.
GATTTTCTCATTACATGTCGTCTTACACGAGCAGAAAAATGTGCCGATGCCCCATCATTTACGTATCACATTCGCCAACCGAGGGTCGTGGGTGAAATTAGATACCAAAAATTTTGTACTTCTGATAGATATGTACCAACTAAATGACTCATAGAAAAGTCAGTGTCGGTTTGTAACCGCACGCTTGAAAATCATTTTGCAAACGGTTCATCTGACGAAATAACTAAAACGGTGGATGATATCAAACAACTCGTCTAAAAATTGATGCCGTAAAAGACACTGCAAAAAATCAATAATATATATTTCGCCAAATGACGTAAGTATACCACATATGGACATTCAATACGCAGTATGTACCTACAAGAGCAAATCTTATCAGAAAATCGAATTCTGTACTGAGATTACACCAAGAAATTGGCAGTTGTGGGTGGTTAAGGAGCCATTAAAAAAAAACTAGCAACTCTTAAAGCATGATCGTAGAAAGTTACTAAAACAATTGTTGTCCAGCTCAATTTGGAATATAATCATGAAATTTGATACAAGATCAGTAACATGATTCATGCTTAAAATTTCTGGGGCAGCTTAATTATATATTGAAATAAGCATACCAGGAAATTTATAAACTACAGAGATTTCGGTTATAGAGGGCTTAAGATTCAGTAATCAATTTATTAAGATTCTGTTGATCATCTCCTCCATAAAAGCCAGAAAATATCAAAGACAAGTGTATTTCATTTGATAATGACACTGGCACAGAGAAGAAGGTGATGAGTGTTGGTAGTTAAGCCCTTCCAAATGCGAGCCCAACACCAAAAACCCTTCACAATGTGGCTGCAAAAAAAATGGTTCAAATGGCTCTGAGCACTATGGGACTCAACTGCTGTGGTCATAAGTCCCCTAGAACTTAGAACAAACCTAACTAACCTAAGGACAGCACACAACACCCAGCCATCACGAGGCAGAGAAAATCCCTGACCCCGCCGGGAATCGAACCCGGGAACCCGGGCGTGGGAAGCGAGAACGCTACCGCACGACCACGAGATGCGGGCAATGTGGCTGCAGTCAATTCAGCAAGCACGCATAAGACCACTGTTCAAAGTATTTGAAGATGATGATTGGATCAGATGGCAAAAACTTGTGGGTGAGATGAAATTGAAACTCAGCTAGAAGCAAAGAAACATGAACCATTCAGTCATGCAAGAAAACACTGTAAATCAGGCTGTGTCTTATTGGAAAATGACAAAACTTAAAAAATAAAATACACTCCTGGAAATTGAAATAAGAACACCGTGAATTCATTGTCCCAGGAAGGGGAAACTTTATTGACACATTCCTGGAGTCAGATACATCACATGATCACACTGACAGAACCACAGGCACATAGACACAGGCAACAGAGCATGCACAATGTCGGCACTAGTACAGTGTATATCCACCTTTCGCAGCAATGCAGGCTGCTATTCTCCCATGGAGACGATCGTAGAGATGCTGGATGTAGTCCTGTGGAACGGCTTGCCATGCCATTTCCACCTGGCGCCTCAGTTGGACCAGCGTTCGTGCTGGACGTGCAGACCGCGTGAGACGACGCTTCATCCAGTCCCAAACATGCTCAATGGGGGACAGATCCGGAGATCTTGCTGGCCAGGGTAGTTGACTTACACCTTCTAGAGCACGTTGGGTGGCACGGGATACATGCGGACGTGCATTGTCCTGTTGGAACAGCAAGTTCCCTTGCCGGTCTAGGAATGGTAGAACGATGGGTTCGATGACGGTTTGGATGTACCGTGCACTATTCAGTGTCCCCTCGACGATCACCAGTGGTGTACGGCCAGTGTAGGAGATCGCTCCCCACACCATGATGCCGGGTGTTGGCCCTGTGTGCCTCGGTCGTATGCAGTCCTGATTGTGGCGCTCACCTGCACGGCGCCAAACACGCATACGACCATCATTGGCACCAAGGCAGAAGCGACTCTCATCGCTGAAGACGACACGTCTCCATTCGTCCCCCCATTCACGCTTGTCGCGACACCACTGGAGCCGGGCTGCACGATGTTGGGGCGTGAGCGGAAGACGGCCTAACGGTGTGCGGGACCGTAGCCCAGCTTCATGGAGACGGTTGCGAATGGTCCTCGCCGATACCCCAGGAGCAACAGTGTCCCTAATTTGCTGGGATGTGGCGGTGCGGTCCCCTACGGCACTGCGTAGGATCCTACGGTCTTGGCGTGCATCCGTGCGTCGCTGCGGTCCGGTCCCAGGTCGACGGGCACGTGCACCTTCCGCCGACCACTGGCGACAACATCGATGTACTGTGGAGACCTCACGCCCCACGTGTTGAGCAATTCGGCGGTACGTCCACCCGGCCTCCCGCATGCCCACTATACGCCCTCGCTCAAAGTCCGTCAACTGCACATACGGTTCACGTCCACGCTGTCGCGGCATGCTACCAGTGTTAAAGACTACGATGGAGCTCCGTATGCCACGGCAAACTGGCTGACACTGACGGCGGCGGTGCACAAATGCTGCGCAGCTAGCGCCATTCGACGGCCAACACCGCGGTTCCTGGTGTGTCCGCTGTGCCGTGCGTGTGATCATTGCTTGTACAGCCCTCTCGCAGTGTCCGGAGCAAGTATGGTGGGTCTGACACACCGGTGTCAATGTGTTCTTTTTTCCATTTCCAGGAGTGTATTAAACTTAAGATGAACCAGCACTGTTGTTTTTAATATGACAATGTGTCGTACAAATGTATTTCAAGTACATCTACATGATTACTCTGCAATTCACATTTAAGTGCTTGGCAGAGGCTTCATCGAACCACAATCATACTATCTCTCTACCATTCCACTTCCGAACAGCGCGCGGGAAAAACGAACACCTAAACCTTTCTGTTCGAGCTCTGATTTCTCTTATTTTATTTTGATGATCATTCCTACCTATGTAGGATGGGCTCAACAAAATATTTTCGCATTCGGAAGAGAACTCTGCCTCGTGATGACTGGGTGTTGTGTGATGTCCTTAGGTTAGTTAGGTTTAAGTAGTTCTAAGTTCTAGGGGACTGCTGACCATAGCTGTTAAGTCCCATAGTGCTCAGACATTTTTTTTTTCGGAAGAGAAAGTTGGTGACTGAAATTTCGTAAATAGATCTAGCCGCGACGAAAAACGTCTTTGCTTTAATGACTTTCATCCCAACTCGCGTATCATATCTGCCACACTCTCTCCCCTATTACGTGATAATACAAAACGAGCTGCCCTTTTTTGCACCCTTTCGATGTCCTCCGTCAATCCCACCTGGTAAGGATCCCACACCGCGCAGCAATATTCTAACGGAGGACGAACGGGTGTAGTGTAAGCTGTCTCTTTAGTGGACTTGTTGCATATTCTAAGTGTCCTGCCAATGAAACGCAACCTTTGGCTCGCCTTCCCCACAATATTGTCTACGTGGTCTTTCCAACTCAAGTTGTTCGATTTCTTTTGGAACTCATGTAAATCACCTCACACTTTTCGGTATTTAGCGTCAACTGCCACCTGCCACACCATACAGCAATCTTTTCTAAATCGCTTTGCAACTGATACTGGTCTTCGGATGACCTTACTAGACGGTAAATTACAGCATCATCTGCGAACAACCTAAGAGAACTGCTCAGATTGTCACCCAGGTCATTTATATAGATCAGTAACAGCAGAGGTCCCAGGACGTTTCCCTGCGCGGTGTGGGATCCTTACCAGGTGGGATTGACGGAGGACATCGAAAGGGTGCAAAAAAGGGCAGCTTGCTTTGTATTATCACGTAATAGGGGAGAGAGTGTGGCAGATATGATACGCGAGTTGGGATGGAAGTCATTAAAGCAAAGAATTTAAATGATATAATATAGCCTCTATACCCAATGTGCTGCATTCTGTTATTGGCATGCACGTAACAGACATGATTAATGGAGGACAAATCATAGTGTGAAGTGTTATATCTGAGATGGAATGTACTGTGGGTAATAGGTTAGTCAAAGAAATGTAGTGAAAATCAGAAAACGTGTGGGTGCAAAACTTTTGAACTATCGCTGAAATTTCAGATTCAGTAAATCCGTTTTCGAGTGCATCGTTTACCACAAAGTTATTTCCGCGCTAAAAAAAAATTAAAATTAAAAAAATTAAAGACTGGGTCCTCACAACCTTCGCATTAAACGTTTTTCAGTGCATCTGCCACAATAAACAGAGTAGAGTAGACACTAAACGGAAGTGAATGCTGTCCGATGTGACTGACTGAAAGAGACGAATGATGATGCCTTCTTCAATATAGTCGACAACATTTCGCAAAGTCCAAGTGCTGACCGAGGCCTGATGCGCAAAACTTGGATGAGCGAGTGTGGTCAGCCGCAGTGCGGGTGCGGGGGAGTGCTCCCGGCGGCTGCGGCGCTGGCATCCCCGCGGCCAGTGGAGGCGCGGCGAGAGCGAGGGCGCTGGAATTCCGTGGCGTCAGACACGAGACAGGTGCCGGCGGCCGGCGTATCGGTTAACGCCCTGGCCGGCGCGGCAGCCGCGCCCCGCCACACGCGGCGGCATTTTATTTAAACAAAGCAGCAGCAGCAGACGCGTTTTTTGTGGCGAGGGTCGCTGCAGCTAACGGCGGTGGTGTGAGGAGGTCGTCAACCCTCCGGAATGCCATGAAGCCGGACACATTGCTTCTGGCGCTCCACTCGCCGCCCTGGGGTTGCTCCCGGCGCGTCGCCCTTCTGCTCACGGTTCGTGCAGCCGTTCCGACGCGCCCCAGCACAGCCGAGGACGAGAGGCACTCTACAATCCTGCTCGGACCGCGCCGTCAACACTTCGTTGAGCTTGACATTTTACGTCAAACACCGTAAGAAAGGCTGACGTATGCTAAGGAGCCGCTGAATGACCTACGAGTGCTACCGATCGATCTAGGAGCAGCAGTGCTAAGACACTGGACTCGTATTCGAAAGGCGGCTCAAATTCCTGTCTGGCTAATCAAATGGTTCAAATGGCTCTAAGCACTATGGGACTTAACATCTGAGGTCATCAGGCTCCTAGACTTAGAACAAACCTAACTAACCTAAGGACATTACACACATCTAAGCCCGAGGCAGGATTCCAACCTCCGACCGTAGCAGCAGCGCGGTTCCTATCTAAAGGCCAATCAGCTTTTGGGTTTCCTGTGATTTTCCTAAATCGCTCAAGGCAAAATATAGTATGGTTCTTTTGAAAAAGACACAGGCGAGTCCTCAATCGGAGCTTGTACTTCGCGTGTAATCTCGTCAATTTCACATTAAACCCTAATATTCCGTCCTTCCTTTTACCGCTAGGCCAAAAATAATGTAAAGATGGTCACCGGTTCTACAACAACCGCTGCAGATAGTTAATACAAAAGCGAACGAAGATGAGATTTTAACATCCTGTTTACGAGGTCGTTACGGATGCAGCACAAGCTCGGAACAGAGAAGGTAATGGGCTGTGCCATTTTAAATGGTACCTATAACATCTCTTTATATTAATTACCTGTTTGGTCTCAGTCAGAGTATATGTTTATCATCTGATCCATTGAAGGGCAGCCGGCCGCTGTGACAGAGCTGTTCTAGGCGCTTCAGTCTGGAACCGCTTGACCGCTACGGTCGCAGGTTCGAATCCTGCCTCGGGCATGGATGTGTGTGATGTCCTTAGGTTAGTTAGGTTTAAGTAGTTCTAAGTTCTAGGGGACTGATGGCCTCAGATGTTAAGTCCCGTAGTGCTCAGAGCCATTTGAACCACTGAAGGGCGCAAAGCAAAGTCCGCGTATTGTATCTGCGAGACGGCTACCTTTCAGTTGTTTCAGCAATTAAGTCGCTCCGGGAGAGAACAGATATTGATGTGGGTTTTTGTTGTTAGCGGACGACCAAGCTGTCATACAATTGTTGTCTGTATAAAGTTTTGCACGATCTGAGGAAGAGCTGGTATGATCTGTAAATGTAGACAATGGCAATATAAAAGGTCTGATGAGATTGTTACCTTTTACTTATCCACTTTCATTTTAAGTAATTGATCTTCCTTATCTTTTTTTAAAGAGACTTCCATGAGATGGAACTGTTGTGCGTTCGCGGGCTTGCGAATAGAGCGTGCAGTCTTCGAAATTTGCTATGAATATTTCTACCTTTCAAAAGCATACTCAGATACACATATAGTTGGCCATTAGCGCGCAAAAAGTGTCGTATATTGTACGACGTGCGATACTTCTCCAACCAAGAAACACTTCAAACTGCGGCCCGAGGACCGCAAGCGGTCCGAATCAAGTTTTCGTGCGGCCTGCTGTCTCAGCGGTATTTTACACAGAAGAGCCAAAGAAACCAGTATACCAGCCTAACATCGTGTAGTGCCCCCGCGGGCACGTAGAAGTGCCGCAACACGACGTGCCATGGACGTCATTAATGTCTGAAGTAGTGCTAGAGGGAATTGACGCCATGAATCCTACAGGGCTGTCCAGAAATCCGTAAGAGTACGAGGGGGTGCAGATCTCTTCTGCACAGCACATTGCAAGACATTCCAGATATGCTCAGTAATGTTCATGTCTGGGGAGGTTGGTGGCCAGCGGCAGTGTTTAAACTCAGCAGAGTGTTCCTGGAGCCAATCTGTAGCAATTCTGGACGTTTAGGGTGTCGCATTGTCCTGCTGGAATTTCCCAAGTCCGCAGGAATGCACAATGGACATGAATGAATGCAGGTGATCGGACAAGATGCTTACGTACGTGTCACTGTCAGAGTCGTATCTAGACTAGCAGGAGTCCCATATCACTCCAATTGCACACGCCACACATCATTACAGTGCCTGCACCAGCTTGAACAGTCCCCTGCTGACATGCAGGATACATGGTTTCATAAGGTTGTCTCCATACCCGTACGCGTCCATCCGCTCGATACAATTTTCAACGAGGCTCGTCCGACCAAGCAACATGTTTCCAGTCATCAACAGTCCAATGTCGGTGTTGACGGGCTCAAGGGAGGCGTAAAGCTTTGTATGATCTTTTTCCGTCCGCATCGATGTCGGAGATTAGTTGTTTTGCCGGATTCCTGATATTCACGGTACGCTCGTGAAATGGTCGTACGGGAAAATCCCCTCTTCATCGCTACCACTGATATACTGCCCCATCGCTCGTGCGCCGACTATAACACCGCGTTCAAAGTCACTTAAGTCTTGATAATCTGCCATTGTAGCAGCAGTAACCGACCTAACAATTGCGCCAGTCACTTGACGTGTATAGGCGTTGCCGACAGCAGCGCCGTATTCTGCTTCTTTACATATCTCTGTGCTTGAACACGCTTGCCTATACCAGTTTCTTTGGGGCGTCAGTGTATAATAATGTGAACCCATCAACTAACAGCAACCTCAAGAGTGTAATTTTCATGCTCAATAACAAACAAAAATACTTACAGAGACAGTAATATTTCAAAATGTACTTAATTACAGCATTATCAGGAGAAAGAAAACTGGCGTTCTACGGATCGGAGTGTGGAATGTCAGATCCCTTAATCGGGCAGGTAGGTTAGAAAATTTAAAAAAGGAAATGGATAGGTTAAAGTTAGATATAGTGGGAATTAGTGAAGTTCGGTGGCAGGAGGAACAAGACTTTTGGTCAGGTGAATACAGGGTTATAAATACAAAATCAGATAGGTTTAATAATGAATAAAAAATAGGAGTACGGGTAAGCTACTACAAACAGCATAGTGAACGCATTATTGTGGCCAAGATAGACACGAAGCCCACGCCTACTACAGTAGTACAAGTTTATATGCCAACTAGCTCCGCAGATGACGAAGAAATTGATGAAATGTATGATGAGATAAAAGAAATTATTCAGGTAGTGAAGGGAGATGAAAATTTAATAGTCATGGGTGACTGGAATTCGGGAGTAGGAAAAGGGAGAGAAGGAAACATAGTAGGTGAATATGGATTGGGGGGAAGAAATGAAAGAGGAAGCCGCCTGGTAGAGTTTTGCACAGGGCATAATTTAATCATAGCTAACACTTGGTTCAAGAATCATGAAAGAAGGTTGTGTACATGGAAGAATCCTGGAGATACGAGAAGGTATCAGATAGATTATATAATGGTAAGACAGAGATTTAGGAACCAGGTTTTAAATTGTAAGACATTTCCAGGGGCAGATGTGGACTGTGACCACAATCTATTGGTTATGAACTGCAGATTAAAACTGAAGAAACTGCAAAAAGGTGGGAATTTAAGGAGATGGGACCTGGACAAACTGAAAGAACCAGAGGTTGTACAGAGTTTGAGGGAGAGCATAAGGGAACAATTGACAGGAATGGGGGAAAGAAATACAGTAGAAGAAGAATGGGTAGTTTTGAGGGATGCGATAGTGAAGGCAGCAGAGGATCAAATAGGTAAAAAGATTAGGGCTAGTAGAAACCCTTGGATAACAGAAGAAATATTAAATTTAATTGATGAAATAAGAAAATATAAAAATGCAGTAAATGAAGCAGGCAAAAAGGAATACAAACGTCTCAAAAATGAGATCGACAGGAAGTGCAAAATGGCTAATCAGGGATGGCTAGAGGACAAATGTAAGGATGTAGAGGCTTATTTCACTAGGGGTAAGATAGATAATGCGATGTACTTGAGGACAATATTATGGAAATGGAAGAGGATGTAGATGAAGATGAAATGGGAGATATGATACTGCGTGAAGAGTTTGACAAAGCACTGAAAGACCTGAGCCGAAACAAGGCCCCCGGCGTAGACAACATTCCATTGGAACTACTGACAGCCTTGGGAGAGCCAGTCCTGGCAAAACTCTTCCATCTGGTGAGCAACATGTATGAGACAGGCGAAATACCCTCAGACTTCAAGAAGAATATAATAATTCCAATCTCAAAGAAAGCAGGTGTTGACAGATGTGAAAATTACCGAACTATCAGTTTAATAAGTCAGAGCTGCAAAATACTAACACGAATTCTTTACAGACGAATGGAAAAAGTGATAGAAGCCGACCTCGGGGAAGATCAGTTTGGATTCCGTAGAAATGTTGGAACACGTGAGGCAATAGTGACCCTACGACATCTTAGAAGAATGATTAAGGAAAGGCAAACCTACGTTTCTAGCATTTATAGACTTAGAGAAAGCTTTTGACAATGTTGATTGGAATACTCTCTTTCAAATTCTGAAGGTGTCAGGGGTAAAATACAGGGAGCGAAAGGCTATTTACAATTTGTACAGAAATCAGATGGCAGTCATACGAGTCGAGGGGTATGAAAGGGAAGCAGTGGTTGGGAAGGGAGTAAGACAGGGTTGTAGCCTATCCCCGATGTCATTCAATCTGTATATTGAGCAAGCAGTGAAGGAAACAAAAGAAAAATTCGGAGTGGGTATTAAAATCCATGGAGAAGAAATAAAAACTTTGAGGTTCGTCGATGACATTGTAATTCTCACAGAGACAGCAAAGGACTTGGAAGAGCAGTTGAACGAAATGGACAGTGTCTTGAAGGGAGGATATAAAATGAACATCAGCAAAAGCAAATCGAGGATAATGGAATGTAGTCGAATTAAGTCGGGTGATGCTGAGGGAATTAGATTAGGAAATGAGACACTTAAAGTAGTGACGGAGTTTTGCTATTTGGGGAGCAAAATAACTGATGATGGTCGAAGTAGAGAGGATACAAAATGCAGACTGGCAATGGCAAGGAAAGCGTTTCTGAAGAAGAAGAATTTGTTAACATCGAGTATAGATTTAAATGTCAGGAAGTCGTTTATGAAAGTATTTGTATGGAGTGTAGCCATGTATGGAAGTGAAACGTGGACGATAAATAGTTTAGACAAGAAGAGAATAGAAGCTTTCGAAATGTGGTGGTACAGAAGAATGCTGAAGATTAGATGTGTAGATCACATAACTACTGAGGAGGTATTGAATAGAATTGGGGAGAAGAGGAGCTTGTGGCACAACTTGACCAGAAGAAGGGATCGGTTGGTACGACATGTTCTGAGACATCGAGGGATCACCAATTTAGTATTGGAGGGCAGCGTGGAGGGTAAAAATCGTAGAGGGAGAACAAGAGATGAATACACTAAGCAGGTTCAGAAGGATGTAGACTGCAGTAGGTACTGGGAGATGAAGAAGCTTGCACAGGATAGAGTAGCATGGAGAGCTGCATCAAACCAGTCTCAGGACTGAAGACCACAACAACAACACTTAATTTTAACTGACGTTGGTTCATTAGGCCGTGAACTGAGGAAGTTGGCCGCTTACCTCAGCGCAGAGCGTTAAGTAGGACAACTGATGCCGGTTATAGGGTGTGAGAGAGGGAATGTTTTGTTGCTCCTCTCCCAGTACTGACAATTCATGGGCGTGACGAACGCGCTGAGCAACTGGTATGATACACATTTTGACATGAAAGTAACATGGATTCTTGAATGCGTATTACAGACACGATCATCTTCAAATGCGGTTCATATTTGTAGGAAGGAATATGAAATTAAATTAAGGTTGTTGAAATAGCGTGCCATTAGTAGAACGAAAATGATGTTGAAGACTTTCAGTTAGCATTTGCGATCGTATCTCCTACTGCGTAAGGCATTTAAATATAGCACAGTATGTGTTCCTAATCAATTAATCGTCCGCTCACACAGATAGCACTACAATACATGGTCAGTGTCACTATTTTGGGGTCGCTGAGGGTGGCAGTATGAAACAAAGAATGATCGACACGAAGTGTTAGGAATGATGCCGACCTTTATTTATCAGTACTAGGGGGATGGCGCGCCACTTATCTCGCCCTTAGTGTACCTTGTCTGCTGGGGGATCACAAGATACTAATTTACATAGTACGCCAATCAGTAACAAGATCGGTATATATGCGGCCCTAGGAGGTGACCTACAATGCCAATATTGGCTCTTCAGCAAAAACGTTTCACGACCACTGACTTAGTAGCTATATTACGTGACTCCAAATTATTAGATAATAAGCATACACATTTGTAAGTGACAGTGTAAACAACCCCGGCATTTCCTTTAGGCGATTTAATAAAACCATCGAAAACCTGAATTTGGATGGTCGAACGGGGATTTGAACAGCCGTCATCCCAGATATTCCACCACTGCGACATCTCGCTCAGTCATGAATCTTTTTCTTCATCTTGTTAGAAATGAAGAAGGACTCCAAAAATAAGAACTGTGCAGTCACTAAGTTCTTTGCGTAGGATGGGTGCAAGATTACCAGCATCCACAAAGGCCTGCAGAATGTGAGCAGCAGTGGCGGCGTTTCACAAGAGGAACGTGCGCAGGAGATTGAGAAAGTTTACAGGAGGGAAAACAAACATTAGAGACAAATGGCCCAGTGCGGGACCGTCAACTGTGATCAGTGAACCGAATCCTCAGTAAGCGGACAGATGGGACACCAATGCCGCACAGAATATGGTGCCGTTGTTATATATGAGTATATGCAAAATGGGTACCAGAGGAAAGTAGATGTATGCTGTGATCACATTGAATCGGTCGAATACAATACTGGCGATACGAAGTCATGATGAAAAGTAATGCGTCCGAATTTGTTACGTGAAAACTTTTCAGGCTTTTTAAATAAAACAAATTTTCTTAGCTTTCTATGTCTTGATTCTTCACGTCTACATACTTATTTCTAAACATAGTCATCCTGACGACGAACACTTTCCTGCTAACGAGGGACCAGTTTGTAGATACGGCCACTGTAGAATGTCTGACTTTGTTGACGGAGCTACAACTTCACTTCTGCTTGCTCTACTTTATCACTATCAAAGGTAGGTCCTCAAAGGTGTTGTTTACGTTTTGGAAACTGACGAAAATTGGATGGAGCCAGCTCGGGATAGTATAGAGCATGGTCGATGACTGAACTGAAGGTATTGGATTGTTGCAAGTATCGCAGCGCTAGTGTGTGTTGTGTCCTACTCAGGTTGAAGGACGTGGTGCTCGATGTGTGGACAAACCATCACAATTTGTGCTTTCAGTTTTCTCACGTTCCCGCAGTAGCTTGCAGAGTTTATGGTGGTACCTTTAGGCATGAATTCCAAGTGCAGCACACTTTGACCATCCCAGAACACTGTGAGCAGGACTTTGCCTGCTGATGAACTTTTTTTGACGTCGGTAATCCTTTGTGGTGAAACTCCATTGATGCCCCTCTTGTTTTCGGAGTCAAAATGGCGAAACCAGCTTTCTTCATCTGTCACAATGTTATTAAGGAACTCATCACTTGTATGCCCAAAATCAAAAGAAACTGTTCACAAATGTTCAGTCTTCTCTGTTTCACGTCAGGAGTGAGCGTTCGAGCACCCAAGGAGGACAAATTTTCTGTACCGCAGTTCTACAACGATGTCCTGTACTCGCTCACTTCATATGCCACATTTACCTGAGAGCTGTCTCTGTATTATCCGTCGATTTCCCCTGAAGAGTTCATCAACCCCATTCCGATGACGTTCCTCGTCTGCCGTACTTGGTTGTCCGCTCCTGTCATACACGTTGAGATTGGCACCACTGTTGCCTTTATTATGAGCACGAACAAGCCAACGTCGCACAGTACCGATGTCGACACAGCTATTATCATTCACAGCTTTCATTCTTCGCTGGATTTCAATTGGAAGCTCGTTTTCTGCGTGGAGAAATTCGATTACAGCACACTGTTTCTCGCGCACTGACATAGTTACGTTCCATACCGTTATGTTAAACGCTACAATTCGGAGCCCCCTAGCGGCAGAGGCTTGCAACCCAACTTGCGCCAGCAGCAGGAAAGTCGACAGAATAATATGCCTAACAAATATTACCGCAACCAATACTGAGAACAGAAAAAAAATTCAGAGGCACGCTCTCATAAGAGATGAAACCTAAAAGATTTTTTTTTTATATTTAAATGAAACGCGCATTATTCTGCATGAATATCCCGATCGTGGCCGCACACAGGTTCGCTGCATTGGCACGCGTCTCAGGCTAAGAGGAAGACACTATGAAACAAATCAAAGACGCTCCCAATTTATGGACCAACATTCACCGTACAGCTCTGATCTGTGGCCCGGATATGTCGGTTTGTTCCAGCGCAAGACAGTCACAGGGATAACAGCTTGAATGCTGCGAAGAACTGGACATGACAGTGTACTCTAATAAGACTTGAGAATCTGTTTATATGACTATGTAAATCTGTCGCTTTTAATGCTGACTGTTGAGTAAGAACTTTGTGCAAAGTCACCCCAGCCACATGAGCTTTTTTAACGATCTGCATCAAGTAATATAGAATATATGACAATTTTTGCATTATCTTACGTGCAGCCATCGTTGCTGTGCACTGATTTGAATACCATTTGCACTGTGTTTAGTATCTTATGACTTAGGATTCGTGTTATTTTCAAAAAAGATTGCGCGTAATGCTCTAGCAGTCATATAGGACTAGTAGAAAAAGTGAAATAAAGTTATTAGTCTTGCAGGAATCACGTACATATTCAGACTGAATAATATACTTTCCAAATCTACTGAATTACTTATGCAAATTCAGTTTTTAGGCTGTTCGTAAATTACATGTCTGTAGGAAAATGAGCCAACATTCACTAAACTACTTGCTTTACAACAGTGAATAATTCCGCAACTGAAACATCTTGACATATTAATACTGTGCGCTGGGCATGGACTAGAACAGGAATCTTGCCATGGTAGAGATCAAGAGTAGCGCCTGGGTATCTCAGCCAATAAGAACACTGCCCACATGAGAGTGTGTTCCAGATTTTCTCCAGGACATAGTTTCAGTCTGACAGGAAATTTTGAAACAGTGCAAATACCAGTGCAGACTGAAAGATTCATGTTGGAATTCTGTGCTTATCACTGCAAGAAAAGGGTAATGCAGTTGAGAGCTGGGTTTTTGCACGGGGTTATCAACTTGTAAGGAGGCTATAATTTTTTTACCTTACAAGAACTCATCCACATACTTTGCCGTCATCTACAAACATATTAGGTATTATTTGATAGATAGTACATCGTATATATGAATATTTAAGGGAGACTGACATTATCACGAACGCCTTGTAAATAATTGTTAACGCTTATTGCTTGAAAAGTGACGGAGAATCTTTATTACCATACTAGTAGAGGTTGGAACGACAGTGGAAATGAAATGGCAGACAGAACTCAAGCCGTGGGTGGAAGGCCCACACAGGTGTGTTGGTCCTGCTTAAACACAGGAAGTAGGAGACGAACGACGTAGCACCTAAACGCTGGAGCACAATAGAGTCGCGACCGGCCAGTTTTGTAGCCGAACCGGAAGGATTATACTTCGGAAACTACGGAAGTCTTGGACGCAGGTGAGAGGAACGATGAAGCAGCACCTCAGAAACCACGCAGACGGTTATTTCCAAGGATTTTTACTCAGAAGCGTACCATTGTACGAGTATAGGTTTTTCCTCGCAAACTTTCCGCGCTTTTCGACAAAAGACTAAAATATGGTTGGTCGGCGTTTGGAAGAATCTGTAGAGAGGGAGAATATTCCGTGGTTTCGGGAATATTATTCGTTTTCGGAATTACGATGGTGGGGATCCAAGCCTTGCTGGGAAGCCAACGATGGAGAGACGTGGTCTTCCATTCCTAGCGCCTGTGTGTGACGGTCGCACGATTTCAGCGTTTGTTGGTACAGACGGACTTACTGTCTTTGCTCTCAGGAGATTTTATTGTTAGAACAGTTAGGCACCGTACTGTTGCGAACCTATACGATTCTGGACTTCACCTCCGGGTTGGAAGTCGTCGTTGAGTACGCAGCGTTCAGTAATTGAGAGCACTTCCTCTGCTTATACCTACGCTGAGACGTTATCTGAACTCCGTCCTTGTGGCGTTTCTCGTCTGTAGAACACAGAGAGAAGACAGTATTAGAGTATATTAGTCCGAGGACTGCTTTCTGCCGTCCTAGTGTTTGAAAGAGTTTATTTGTGGCTGGAATTCTTCCATCGTCGCAGTCGAGTACCAGAACCATCACTTCGACGCACCGGACTCAGTACATACGGTGATGTGGCAAATTGCTTCGGCTTATTAGGGCTATAAAAGTTAAACAGCTGTAATCACGTTAGTTTATTTCCACTGAGGTTCCACACCACCGTAGATCATCTTTGAAAGTAGTGTCTTCTAGTGGTTTTGTACGTAGATGATGTCAGTCATTTCGCGTTATTGATATTTGACCGCACAATCATAATAACGTGCAGAGTTGGGCAATTGATTGGTAATTTCACTTAAGAAATGTAAACTTTCTAATATAAAGGTTTTTTCTAATCTTCAATAAATATATAAGCGGGAACAACGTTTATCAATTAGTAGGATTAGTTGCCTTCATCATTCATTTATGTTTAGATGTAATTTATAGAATTAAGAGATCCTAAGATCTGCTTCAGGGGGTAGTCAGACAGGGTCAAATTTTCATTTTTAGCGTTTATTACTCTCCGTTGCACTCCCACCTGGAGTAGCATCTTGCAAACTATGTCAGAAACTACACTTCTGCACTGTAAAACTTTTTTTACTTTCATAGATAGGATTTTTTGTTAATAAGAATACCGTTTCGTTATTAGGCGATTGAAGAAATTATAGTAAATGACTCACATACACATTTACGGAGAAAACATCTCAAAATGGATGCATTGCTGACCATAAAGCTAGTCGTGACTGAAGGCTGCAGTTAGAGGTACACTCACTTGATAAGAGAAGATTATTCACCAGTTTATGAACATTCGAAAAAAAGAGCATTACCCATATTGCGTACCGAGTTATTGCTTGCGCACTACGTCCACTATTAATCTACCAGTTTTGCATTGAGATAAGAGTGCAGAAGTACTTCGAAAATTTCAAATCGAGTATGTTTTGTCATTGCCTCCCAACTGCGCTGTCGTGTAATCGACACTATCAGAATTTTAGTTTCGTCCTCGTAGTTCCAGCAAACACAACTATAAATCGATAGTATACACTCTAAGCAGTTAATTATATTATTACTTATTACACAAAGTGGTTATTATACATCTACATCTACATTTATACTCCGCAAGCCACCCAGCTGACATTCCGATGCAAGATCTGTAACTAAGTTTTGGAGCTCTGCGAAGTCTTTGGCCAGTAAGGCAATATCATCAGCAAATCTCAAGTTGGTAAGCCTTCTTCTGTTAATTCTAATTACCTTGCCTTCCCAGCTCAGCTTTGACATAGTCATTTCCATTACCTCCCTTTTCTGTTCCAGTCGCGTATTGTTCGCGGGAAGAACGACTGTCTGAAAGCTTCCGTGCGCGCTCGAATCTCTCTAATTTTATATTCGTGATCTCCTCGGGAGGTATAAGTAGGGGGAAGCAATATATTCGATACCTCATCCAGAAACGCACCCTCTCGAAACCTGGCGAGCAAGCTACACCGCGATGCAGAGCGCCTCTCTTGCAGAGTCTGCCACTTGAGTTTGCTAAACATCTCCGTAACGCTATCACGGTTACCAAATAACCCTATGACGAAACGCGCCGCTCTTCTTTGGATCTTCTCTATCTCCTCCGTCAACCCGATCTGGTACGGATCCCACACTGTTGAGCAATACTCAAGTATAGGTCGAACGAGTGTTTTGTGAGGCACCTCCTTTGTTGATGGACTACATTTTATAAGGACTCTCCCAATGAATCTCAACCTGGTACCCACCTTACCAACAATTAATTTTATATGTTCATTCCACTTCAAATCGTTCCGCACGCATACTCCCAGATATTTTACAGAAGTAACTGCTACCAGTGTTTGTTCTGCTATCATATAATCATACGATAAAGGATCCTTCTCTCTATGTATTCGCAATACATTACATTTGTCTATGTCAAGGGTCAGTTGCCACTCCCTGCACCAAGTGCCTATCCGCTGCAGATCTTCCTGCATTTCGCCACAATTTTCTAATGCTGCAATTTCTCTGTATACTACAGCATCATCCGCGAAAAGCCGCATGGAACTTCCGACACTATCTACTAGGTCATTTATATATATTGTGAAAAGTAATGGTCCCATAACACTCCCCTGTGGCACGCCAGAGGTTGCTTTAACGTCTATAGACGTCTCTCCGTTGATAACAACATGCTGTGTTCTGTTTGCTAAAAATTCTTCAATCCAGCCACACAGCTGGTCTGATATTCCGTAGGCTCTTACTTTGTTTATCAGGCGACAGGGCGGAACTGTATCGAACGCCTACCGGAAGTCAAGGAAAATAGCATCTACCTGGGAGCCTGTATCTAATATTTTCTGGGTCTCATGAACAAATAAAGCGAGTTGGGTCTCACACGATCGCTGTTTCCGGAATCCATGTTGATTCCTACATAGTAGATTCTGGGTTTCCAAAAACGACATGATACTCGAGCAAAAAACATGTTCTAAAATTCTACAACCGATCGATGTCAGAGATATAGGTCTATAGTTTTGCGCATCTGCTCGACAACCCTTCTTGAAAACTGGGACTATCTGTGCTCTTTTCCAATCATTTGGAACCTTCCGCTCCTCTATAGACTTGCGGTACACGGCTGTTAGAAGGGGGGCAAGTTCTTTCGCGTACTCTATGTAGAATCGCCCCCCCCCCCCCCCATGAACCATGGACCTTGCCGTTGGTGGGGAGGCTTGCGTGCCTCAGCGATACAGATAGCCGTACCGTAGGTACAACCACAACGGAGGGGTATCTGTTGAGAGGCCAGACAAACGTGTGGTTCCTGAAGAGGGGCAGCAGCCTTTTCAGTAGTTGCAAGGGCAACAGTCTGGATGATTGACTATCTGGCCTTGTAACAATAACCAAAACGGCCTTGCTGTGCTGGTACTGCGAACGGCTGAAAGCAAGGGGAAACTACGGCCGTAATTTTTCCCGAGGGCATGCAGCTTTACTGTATGATTAAATGATGATGGCGTCCTCTTGGGTAAAATATTCCGGAGGTAAAATAGTCCCCCATTCGGATCTCCGGGCGGGGACTACTCAAGAGGATGTCGTTATCAGGAGAAAGAAAACTGGCGTTCTACGGATCGGAGCGTGGAATGTCAGGTCCCTTAATCGGGCAGGTAGGTTAGAAAATTTGAAAAGGGAAATGGATAGGTTAAAGTTAGATATAGTGGGAATTAGTGAAGTTCGGTGGCAGGAGGAACAAGACTTCTGGTCAGGTGACTACAGGGTTATAAACACAAAGTCAAATAGGGGTAATGCAGGAGTAGGTTTAATAATGAATAGGAAAATAGGAACGCGGGTAAGCTACTACAAACAGCTTAGTGAACGCATTATTGTGGCCAAGATAGATACGAAGCCCACACCTACTACAGTAGTACAAGTTTATATGCCAACTAGCTCTGCAGATGACGAAGAAATTGAAGAAATGTATGATGAAATAAAAGAAATTATTCAGATTGTGAAGGGAGACGAAAATTTAATAGTTATGGGTGACTGGAATTCGAGTGTAGGAAAAGGGAGAGAAGGAAACGTAGTAGGTGAATATGGACTGGGGCTAAGAAATGAAAGAGGAAGCCGCCTGGTAGAATTTTGCACAGAGCATAATTTAATCATAGCTAACACTTGGTTTAAGAATCATGATAGAAGGTTGTATACATGGAAGAACCCTGGAGATACTAAAAGGTATCAGATTGATTATATAATGGTAAGACAGAGATTTAGGAACCAGGTTTTAAATTGTAAGACATTTCCAGGGGCAGATGTGGACTCTGACCACAATCTATTGGTTATGACCTGTAGATTAAAACTGAAGAAACTGCAAAAAGGTGAGAATCTAAGGAGATGGGACCTCGATAAACTGACTAAACCAGAGGTTGTACAGAGTTGCAGGGAGAGCATAAGGGAACAATTGACAGGAATGGGGGAAAGAAATACATCAAAAGAAGAATGGGTAGCTTTGAGGTATGCAATAGTGAAGGCAGCAGAGGATCAAATAGGTAAAAAGATTAGGGCTAGTAGAAACCCTTGGGTAACAGAAGAAATATTGAATTTAATTGATGAAAGGAGAAAATATAAAAATGCAGTAAATGAAGCAGGCAAAAAGGAATACAAACGTCTCAAAAATGAGATCGACAGGAAGTGCAAAACGGCTAAGCAGGGATGGCTAGAGGACAAATGTAAGGATGTAGAGGCTTATCTTACTAGGGGTAAGATAGATACTGCCTACAGGAAAATTAAAGAGACCTTTGGAGATAAGAGAACCACTTGTATGAACATCAAGAGCTCAGATGGAAACCCAGTTCTAAGCACAGAAGGGAAAGCAGAAAGGTGGAAGGAGTATATAGAGGGTCTATACATGGGCGATGTACTTGAGGACAATATTATGGAAATGGAAGAGGATGTAGATGAAGATGAAATGGGAGATACGATACTGCGTGAAGAGTTTGACAGAGCACTGAAAGACCTGAGTCGAAACAAGGCCCTGGGAGTAGACAACATTCCATTAGAACTACTGACGGCCTTGGGAGAGCCAGTCCTGACAAAACTCTACCATCTGGTGAGCAAGATGTATGAAACAGGCGAAATACCCTCAGACTTCAAGAAGAATATAATAATTCCAATACCAAAGAAAGCAGGTGTTGACAGATGTGAGAATTACCGAACAATCAGTTTAATAAGCCACAGCTGCAAAATACTAACACGAATTCTTTACAGACGAATGGAAAAACTGGTAGAAGCCGACCTCGGAGAAGATCAGTTTGGATTCCGTAGAAATACTGGGACACGTGAGGCAATACTGACCTTACGACTTATCTTAGAAGAAAGATTAAGGAAAGGCAAACCTACGTTTCTAGCATTTGTAGACTTAGAGAAAGCTTTTGACAATGTTGACTGGAATACTCTCTTTCAAATTCTAAAGGTGGCAGGGGTAAAATACAGGGAGCGAAAGGCTATTTACAATTTGTACAGAAACCAGATGGCAGTTATAAGAGTTGAGGGACATGAAAGGGAAGCAGTGGTTGGGAAGGGAGTAAGACAGGGTTGTAGTCTCTCCCCGATGTTATTCAATCTGTATATTGAGCAAGCAGTAAAGGAAACAAAAGAAAAATTCGGAGTAGGTATTAAAATCCATGGAGAAGAAATAAAAACTTTGAGGTTGGCCGATGACATTGTAATTCTGTCAGAGACAGCAAAGGACTTGGAAGAGCAGTTGAATGGAATGGATGGTGTCTTGAAGGGAGGATATAAGATGAACATCAACAGAAGCAAAACGAGGATAATGGAATGTAGTCGAATTAAGTCGGGTGATGTTGAGGGTATTAGATTAGGAAATGAGACACTTAAAGTAGTGAAGGAGTTTTGCTATTTGGGGAGCAAAATAACTGATGATGGTCGAAGTAGAGAGGATATAAAATGTCGACTGGCAATGGCAAGGAAATCGTTTCTGAAGAAGAGAAATTTGTTAACATCGAGTATAGATTTAAGTGTCAGGAAGTCTTTTCTGAAAGTATTTGTATGGAGTGTAGCCATGTATGGAAGTGAAACATGGACGATAAATAGTTTGGACAAGAAGAGAATAGAAGCTTTCGAAATGTGGTGCTACAGAAGAATGCTGAAGATTAGATGGGTAGATCACATAACTAATGAGGAGGTACTGAACAAGATTGGGGAGAAGAGGAGTTTGTGGCACAACTTGACCAGAAGGAGGGATCGGTTGGTAGGACATGTTCTGAGGCATCAAGGGATCACCAATTTAGTATTGGAGGGCAGCGTGGAGGGTAAAAATCGTAGGGGGAGACCAAGAGATGCATACACTAAGCAGATTCAGAAGGATGTAGGTTGCAGTAGCTACTGGGAGATGAAGAAGCTTGCACAGGATAGAGTAGCATGGAGAGCTGCATCAAACCAGTCTCAGGACTGAAGACCACAACAACAACAAAATGTAGAATCGAATTGGTATCCCGTCAGGTCCAGTGAACTTTCCTCTGTTGAGTGATTTCAGTTGCTTTTGTATTCCTTGGACACTTATTTCGATGTCAGCCATTTTTTCGTTTGTGCGAGGATTTAGAGAAGGAACTGCAGTGCGGTCTTCCTCTGTGAAACAGCTTTGGAAAAAGGTGTTTAGTATTTCAGCTTTACGCGTGTCATCCTCTGTTTCAATGCCATCATCATCCCGGAGTGTCTGGATATGCTGTTTCGAGCCACTTACTGATTTAACGTAAGACCAGAACTTCCTAGGATTTTCTGTCAAGTCGGTACATAGAATTTTACTTTCGAATTCACTGAACACTTCAAGCATAGCCCTCCTTACGCTAACTTTGACATCGTTTAGCTTCTGTTTGTCTGAGAGGTTTTGGCTGCGTTTAAACTTGCAGTGAAGCTCTCTTTGCTTTCGCAGTAGTTTCCTAACTTTGTTGTTGAACCACGGTGAGTTTTTCCCGTCCCTTACAGTTTTACTCGGCACGTACCTGTCTAAAACGCATTTTACGATTGCCTTGAACTTTTTCCATAAACACTCAACATTTTCAGTGTCGGAACAGAAATTTTCGTTTTGATCTGTTAGGTAGTCTGAAATCTGCCTTCTATTACTCTTGCTAAACAGATAAACCTCCCTCCCTTTTTTTATATTCCTATTAACTTCCATATTCAGAGATGCTGCAACGGCCTTATGATCACTGATTCCCTGTTCTGCACTTACAGAGTGGAAAATTTCGGGTCTGTTTGTTATCAGTAGGTCCAAGATGTTATCTCCACGAGTCGGTTCTCTGTTTAATTGCTCGAGGTAATTTTCGGATAGTGCACTCAGTATAATGTCACTCGATGCTCTGTCTCTACCATCCGTCCTAAACATCTGAGTGTCCCAGTCTATATCTGGTAAATTGAAATCTCCACGCTGAGAAAATTTATGTGAAATGTATTCCAAATTTTCTCTCAGTTGTTCTGCCACTAATGATGCTGAGTCGGAAGGTCGGTAAAAGGAGCCAATTATTAACCTATTTCGGTTGTTGAGTGTAACCTCCATCCATAATAATTCACAGGAACTATCCACTTCTACTTCACTACAGGATAAACTACTACTAACAGCGACAAACACGCCACCGCCGGTCGCATGCAATCTAGCCTTTCTAAACACCGCCTGTGCCTTTGTAAAAATTTAGGCAGAATTTATCTCTGGCTTCAGCCAGCTTTCTGTACCTATAACGTTTTCAGCTTCGGTGCTTTCTATCAGCGCTTGAAGTTCCGGTACTTTACTAATGCAGCTTCGACAGTTTACAATTACAATACCGATTGCTGCTTGGTCCCCGCATGTCCTGACTTTGCCCCGCACCCTTTGAGGCTGTTGCCCTTTCTGTACTTGCCCCGGGCCATCTAACCTAAAAAACCGCCCATTCCACGCCACACAACCCCTGCTACCCGTGTAGCCGCTTGCTGTGTGTAGTGGACTCCTGACCTATCCAGCGGAACCCGAAACCCCACCACCCTATGGCGCAAGTCGAGGAATCTGCAGCCCACACGGTCGCAGAACCGTCTCAGTCTCTGATTCAGACCCTCCACTCGGCTCTGTACCAAAGGTCCGCACTCAGTCCTGTCGACGATGCTGCAGATGGTGAGCTCTGCTTTCATCCCGCTAGCGAGACTGGCAGTCTTCACCAAATCAGATAGCCGCCGGAAGCCATAGAGGATTTCCTCCGATTCATAGTAAGACACATCATTGGTGCCGACATGAGCGACCACCTGCAGATGGGTGCACCCTGTACTCTTCATGGCATCCGGAAGGACCCTTTCCACATCTGGAATGACTCCCCCCCACCCGGTATGCACACGGAGTGCACATTGGTTTTCTTCCCCTCTCTTGCTGCCATATCCCTAAGGGGCCCCATTACGCGCCTGACGTTGGAGCTCCCAACTGCCAGTAAGCCCACCCTCTGCGACCGCCCGGATCTTGCAGACTGAGGGGCAACCTCTGGAACAGGACAAGCAGCCATGTCCGGCCGAAGATCAGTATCAGCCTGAGACAGAGCCTGAAACCGGTTCGTCAGACAAACTGGAGAGGCCTTCCGTTCAGCCCTCCGGAATGTCTTTCGCCCCCTGCCACACCTCGAGACGACCTCCCACTCTACCACAGGTGAGGGATCAGCCTCAATGTGGGCAGTATCCCGGGCAGCCACAGTCGTAGTCCGATCGGGGGATGCGTGGGACGAGCTGGCCGTCCCCGACAAACCCCCATCCGGACCCCCACAGTGATGCCCACTGGCAACAGCCTCAAGCTGTGTGACCGAAGCCAACACTGCCTGAAGCTGGGAGCGAAGGGATGCCAACTCAGCCTCCATCCGAACACAGCAGTTGCAGTCCCTATCCATGCTAAAAACTGTTGTGCAAAGAACGTCTGAACTAATCTACAGAGAGCACAAACAAATCGACACAAAATTTAAACGGTTATTAAAATACAAGATTGCCTAATATATGCAGTAATGCTGCTACTTGAGCACTGCTGACACACTGCTCGGCGGCGGAAGGAGACTACGCGATTTTACACTATTCAGGTACTAAAACGCGATGCTACAACTCTCAAATTCTATAATACGCCCGAAATTTATGAATTAAACAATGCAAGTACAAAAAACTCGCAAAGAAATTAAGAATTAAACTATGTAACAAATAAGTGAGCTAGGAGTATACGACTTTCTGCTGGCAGCTGCTTATCCAACGGCGGCAGAGAGCACACTGGCTGTGACCAACCGACACTGGCCGTTCAAAACAAAAACAGAAGACAGACGACTACGCGATTTTACACTATTCAGGTACTAAAACGCGATGCTACAACTCTCAAATACCATAATACGCCCGAAATTTATGAATTAAACACTGCAAGTACCAAAAACACGCAAAGAAATTAAGAATTAAACTATGTAACAAATAAGTGAGCTAGGAGTATACGACTTTCTGCTGGCAGCTGCTCATCTAACGGCGGCAGGGAGCACACACCGAGTGCAGTACATTGTGGAGGTCGAGTCTGTGTTAACAACTGTGGAGTAAGATAAAACAACAACTACTATCAAAACTAACTCAGCGACTTTGTCTCATACCAAAACTCACAATGAATCAGCAACAACAAAAATCATTCTTCGAAGTGAATAGATTGGAGGCAAAATATCCAAAATATAATTTCATTTGCTTCTCATTAGCAACATCTCAATAATTTTCAGTTCACTGTCAACTGTAAAGAATATTATTAAAATTCGCTGCTAAAGTGATACAATATCGACGGAAACAAGAACTCATTGAGTGAATTTAAATTGTAAATTTTTAGGTTACCTCTTCAATTCACATTCTGTTATTACTATTATTACTGCAGTTGTTTCCCCGATAACATTAACGCACTTATGTGTGAATGGAAATCGCCGCTGCAGTAACTAAACTCTGCGTCGTGATTCTTCGTGTTGGAGCCCTGTTGCAGCTTCTCTTATATTTCGCATTTTTTATTTGAAAGTTTTAGAATTCCACGAAGCGAAAACGATCATTTGTACAGCATAGTTTACTGTTCTTAACAATCAGGATGAAGAGGACATCCTCAGATTCTATGGCCTGTTGAGTCTGACCCTTAAAACACTGTATGGACGTTACTTTACCAATATATTCAAACCAGTTATCAACTATTACTATTAGCTTCTAATTGGTCCTCTTGTTATCTTTTATTTATTGATCATCTATATTATAGCATGCTTGTGTTTATACGTTGGCTATCAACGTAAAATAAAAACACGTCGCATAAATGGCGTTAATAACGAATTTAACAACTAGTAGACTCCAATAAAGTTTAAAATATGTTAATAAGAGTTATGCAAGCATTTATTTTCTCCCCGCGATATTTTCAAAGAATATCTTCTTTAAAGAATATCTCATCATATATCATTGATGCTATGAAACTAAGACTTTAGTTGGTGAGAACACACCTTCATAACTGTCGCTATTTCAGTCTATGTTTCTGCTTCAAGCGTTAGAAAGACACGTTTGTTGCGCCTTTAGTTCAGTTCCAGGTAAACTAATTAATTATAGTTTATTCTTATCTAGCTGTTTCCAGAAATTTGTACATCCCTTCGTTACAGCTAGTGAAAATTTCTCTAGGGAATAAGTGTAGCGTCTGCTAACTCTGTCGTTAGAATAATCTTGTCTGCAGTTCTTTAAGAAAGTAGAATGAAGATACGTCAGTACGCATGTGTATAGAATCTCTAATACTACTAACAAAACGAAATTTAGTAATCTTTTGTCGCTTTTCTTTACTCCTTAAATGAAAACATTTACCATATTATCAACAGAAACACTAGAGAAGTTGACCTGCTTCACCATTTTTTCTGTCCTGGAGTAAGGAATGAAAGCTCTTGGTATCGCGCGAGAGTCATAGACTGTATTTTTCTTTTTGTGATTTAGGGTCGCATCATAATTAAGCTATCATTTCTGAGATCGGCCAGTTACACAGAGAAACCAGATAAGACCTTGAGTAAAACACACACAGCTGGCTCATTTAAGGAAAAATGGATGTTCAGTGTTTTTACGTCTTTCATTCCCAACTAGTGAGAGCTGGGCCGGCTGCTGTAGAAATTCGTTATTTCTTTGTTCAGCGAAAAATGTCAGCACAGTGGAAGCGAGGCAAAGGGAATCCCAATTGTTAACGCTTGGGAGAGGATTTCCGATCGCGACATTTGCCTGGTGAACACAGGGAAACTTCCCGAAAACCTTGGTCGTATTGATGAAACGGAACTATTTTAATCCATTTCTGGGACAATATTGTCCATTGTCCTAGACCAAAATTATAAGTTTGTCTGTGTGTGTGTTTTGTATGTTGGCATGTTTCAGGCTTTTTTCTTCTTCACTCGATTGCATAAGCTTTACGTTGCACACGCAAAACCGTCTGTGAGTGTGTCTCACAATCAGAAAAAAATGACGTTACAAAGTAGCAAATTTCAAAAACACGAAAAAGTGTTCAATTAAGTGCCCATGACCGAATCACTGTCTCGTTTCGAATCTTTGTGTACGTAAAGGATGTTTGAGTATAGTAAAAGCTAGGCACAAAGGAATGACGAAACAGTCAGTTCAGCGGTCTTTAATAAGTGATCAATATTTGTATTAGACATCGTTCGTAGAATACGACCTTTGTGATCCGGACTGAAGCATTCTGTATGCTTATATAACCATAAAAAGAGTTTGATCACGCATAATGCAAAGCACGCTGAAGAACTAAGACAAATAGTTTACGTTCTTCGTATATTTTAGATTAGCAACACTTTCTTCATCTAAACTCTTGATGTTGGGTTGTAAACTTGTACAATATACTCGTATAATTACAAAAGAGTGTGAAACGCCTCAATAAAGCGTGTAAATTGCTATACTGTCATATTTCAACTATGATAATAACTACGTAATTCGATATGTGCTGTCTGAGACTTTCCCCGTGTAATAACTGCTTCAGTCGTTCATGGCCGTCGCGTCGGATAACGCTGTGAAAGCAGCACAATAGTTAACGAGACAGCTGCTCGTCATCTACAGGTGCTTACTGGCGTATTGCTGTTGTGGCTCGCCATATATGCGCTGGCTCGCTAGGGCAGCGCAGGCGTCAAGGGGTGCGTGTATGACGCCATCGTAGACGAATTATGGAGGATGTCAACGTCCAAAGCGTCCTGCCGGAGAAATGGCCATAGTCTTCGCATGCGCGAAGCAGGAAAAGCGAGGCCGTAAGTTGCGGGCGTAGGAAACTCAAATGTCCCGACTTCGATTCCCCGTCTGTGTTGGTTCGCTAGATTCGTCTGTCGGTGGCTGACCATGCCTTAGTACCGCCAGCACTGCTTTCCATGCTTTTCTAAGGTGGGATCCCATGTCTCTGTTAATCTGGTCGTTAGTTACATATATTTCGACTGTTTCTTCAATGATGAAGTCCCAGTACGCGGAGGTGGAGACAGAATTTTCGTCACTCAGTCGTTCATGCTATGTCCTGTGTCAAGACAGCGTTCAGCAACAAACAGATTCTTCTAACTGATCTAAACCGATGTGGCATCTGTGTTCATCGCATCTATCTTAAACGGCGCCACACGTCTGGGCAAAGTAAGATTTCCCGCTCTGGTGCGGTATTCTATATATTCCTTGTCTCCTTAGAACTACGTTGTCTCTAGCGGAACCCAGCATCGTTTGCACTCGTACTGGAGAACGGTAGGCACATTTTATTTGAAGTTTCTTGAATTGTCTGCTGATTTTAAAGGGCACGCCACCAGCATAAGGTAGAAAAACCATGCTCGTGGAGTTCTCCGTTTCTTCTGACTATTCTCTAGGTTTATGCGTACTGGTTGAAAGGCATGTAGAATCTGTTTATCAGAGTACTCATTCTGGACAAACACAGAGCGAAGATGGGTAAGCTCATAGATCGTGGATGTAGGTGAGTATCAGTTGATTTACTGAACACACTGTGGCTCAAAAAACTGTATTCTTTTCTACGGACCAATACATCTAAAAACAGGAGGCTTCGAAGACAAAGCACTTCAATCGGTGGTTTTGAAACCTAAGTATTTTTCTAGATATGTAGAAGAACTCTTCTGGTGTAGCCACATGCGACATCAACGTTTTCTTCAATTTTGGAACATCTTGACACTATTCTTTCGATCATTTGGAAGTGGAGAAAAATAGAGACCCGTGTTTAGATGTCTTGGTCCTTAGAACAGAAGACAGTTCCTTGGGTCACAGACCGCCGTGTGCTCCGAAAACCAACTCACACTGATCTGTATCCACGAAAAACACGTCCACACGATAATACCACCGCCTGTTTTTACTGTTGGCACTAGATGGCAGATGATGTTCCCCTGGCATTCGCCATACCCATACCCTGCCATCGGATCGCCGCATTGTGTACCGAGATTCGTCACTCCACACAACGTTTTTCCGCTGTTCAGTCGTCCAATGATTACGCTCCTTACACCGAGCGAGGAGTCGTTTGGCATTTACCGGAGTGATGTGTGGTTTATGAACAGCCGCTCGACCATGAACTCCAAGTTTTCTCACCTGCGCCTAACTGTTATAGTACTTGCAGTGGCTCCTGATGCAGTCTGGTATTCTTGTGTGATGGTCTGGATAGATGTCTGTGTATTACGCATTACGACCCCTCTTCAAGTGTCGGCGGTCTCTGTCAGTCAACAGACGAGGTCGGCCTGTACGCTTTTGTGCTATACATGTCCCTTCACGTTTCCACTTCACTAGCACATCGGAAACAGTGGACCTTGGAATGTTTAGGAGTGTGGAAATCTCGCGTGTACAGACGTATGACACAAGTGACACTCAACCACCTGACCACGTTCGAAGTCCGTGAGTTCCGCGTAGCCCCCCCCCCCCCCCCCATTCTGCTCTCTCACGATGTCTAGTGACTACTGAGATACCTGGCAGGAGGTGGCAGCACAATGCACCTATTATGAAAAACGTATGTTTTGGGGGTGTCCGGATACTTTTGATCACACCGTGTGTGACCAACACAGACGTCACACCAGATTAGGACAGCCAAAAAAAAGAAATTGTTGTTGGTGAACACTGTTTTCACACGGGACATAGCATGGACTACCGAGAGACGAAGATCCTGTCGTCCGCCTTCACGTACTGCGAGTCCATCATTAAAGAAGCAGCTAAGGGCCTGATTAACAGCGACATGAGATTCCAGCTTAGCAAAGCATAGGAACAAGCAAATGCATCTTAAGCATCGTCGGCAGCAGACGAACGAACACAATGAGTCAGCACAGACAGGGAATCTAAATCAGGATTACTCGTGAGCGCCAACACAGTGTCCACATGCGCGCTGGGACCACGACTTAAGGCCACGCTTTTTCCGCGTCGCGATTTCGAAGACTATGGCCCATTTCTCGGGTAGCGGGTTTTGGACGTCGATGTCTTCTGTGACTCGTCCACGATGACGTTATAGCTCCACCCCTGGGACCCTCCGATTTTCTAGCCACACGGCGTATACAGTATACTAGCGAGCCACAACAGCAATACTTCAGTAAGCACCTGTACACGACGAGTAGCTCGTTGAAATATTCTGCAGCTTCCATAACATTATCCGACTCGACGCCCGTGAACCAGTGAAGCATGTAATTTCATGTCATATTACGCATCAACTAAGTTAATGTAGTGGGACATACGAAGGACTTCTTTTAATAATGATACAAGTCCATTACCTCCACTTTTCTGCCTATAATGCTTCTGAAATTAATGATCCAAACAGAAAGAAAGGTTCATCTCTAGCAAGAAGCCATATGTTTTTTTTAGCTCTCATTTAACTTTAGGACTCTGTATCTCAGAATGAACAAAAATGGACTTGTACCCTTCATATGAGGGAGTTTAATACAAATCGAAATGTTTGAAGTATAGACTCTTTACGAACATCATAAACAAAAGTTATAGAGCATGAGGCGCGCTCACCGATCACTCCATCACAGGTACTCTGTGTGACTACGCGTAATGTGTATTCCAACATGGGCAGCGGCGTTAGGCACGTATATATTATACTTAATAGCAAAAAAATTGGTCGCCCCTCCAAATTCTAAGTCCGGTCATCTGGACGACCTGCAAACACTCTAGGCTGCGGAATTGTCTGGAGGAAGTGTTCTTTCCCGCTTGAGCTGTTACACTGCTGTATCCGGTCGTGGTCTAGTGGCGAAGTCGCCTGTTCGAGTCCACCAGTCCTTTACTTTTTTCACATTGCATTTGGGCTGTCTGCTAAAGGTATCAATCTGATTGAACTCATAGATAATTTTCTTCACTTCATAACCCACCAGTAATAGTAAAACCTCCCGCGAAAGAGCTAGTGGCTGCGTTAAAAACAGAACAGTTTATGCTCGAGAGTTGTTTCCTCGCCCTACAGCGGACACCAATAACCGGCCATCCGCCACAGGCAGCCGTCCGACCAGGTGAACGCGACATGCAAGCCACATCTTAAGCATGTTTCTGCTCTCGCATTGGTAGTCAGAAAATTCTTTGTTGTAGTTTGATTTTCGCGCGAAATAACTTCGATAAACCGAGATATAAACGTGCAGTTATGTAACAGGCTTAGGATACGATGAGTGTATTTCTCAGTTGTCATTTTCCAATTTTAAGTTCTAGTATTTGTCCTGATTGGATTTTGCATATTTGAATCTTGTGAAGCGGTATAAAACAATCATAGGTGGGAAAATGTCGAACATTTGCGACATATTGCTTGCTTTGTATTCAATAGAGGATGAAAGCATCGGAGGTAACTTAAAACCTTTATCTGTTGTGTACGATGTGTAGTATCGGACAAATCACACCCGAAAATGTTTTTCTTGTTTTAAGAGAGATCGTTCTGGCATAAATGATTTTACACACTCAGGAAGCCTCGACAAGTGAAATATGTGATGAAATGCGACCATTTAACGTTGGCTTGTGACATTTTCATTTAACAGGCAAGATTCATATGTTGGGCGTAGTAGCGCTCCATACCTTAATTCAAAGAAACAAAAGTCAAAGGGGGTCACTATTATAGAATTTTTGCCTGAACATCATCAGTTCGCTCATTAATCATCCCTACGTGATACTGTTACTGGTGACGAGTTATGACGCTTTTATGCCAACTTCTCAAGAAGAAATTAGCGTCTGTGTCCTACCAAATGGTATCTTCTTGAGAGAGCTGACATTTTTTGTCAATAACGCTCAGTGAGCGAAATAAGAAAATGAGAACTGATAAATACATTCCTACCAACCTATGTATGTTGCGTAACTGCATGGCTTTCACTTGCTTTTAAAAAAAGTTATTTACCGCGGATAATCGAACTGCAATAAGAAACAGTGTAATGCTTATCAATGCGACAACAGAAACAGGCCCAAGATGCACCTTGGCGCGTTCACCCTGAACGGACAGCGGCCCCCACCGCAAACAGAGGACACAGAAACACCAGACGTCCGCCGGCCGCTGTGGCAGAGCGGTTCTAGGCGCTTCAGTCCAGAACCGCGCACCTGCTACGGTTGCATGTTCGAATGCTGCCTTGGGCATGGATGTGTGTGATGTCCTTAAGTTAGTTAGGTTTAAGTAGTTCTAAGTCTAGGGGGCTGATGACCTCAAAGGTTAAGTCCCATTGTGCTTGGAGCCAGTTGAACCATCTGAACCAGACGTCCAAATGGAGAGCGAAACTTTAGCTGGCTTGCTCGCCCACACCCCCCCTCCCCCTCGCCCTCTCCCCCCCCCCCCCCTTCCAGATCGGTACAGTGATCACGATACCGAGAGGGAAACTTCCAACCCGCACATTGATTAAAGGGCAGAGGGATGCTGTACCTCTGGCATCAACGACTTCTGTGGCCACTGGTAAGAGGCGCCAGCGGGCTATCACATGTATGTGGCTGCTGATGCCATGTCGAAGGGAAAACCTGGCTGCGGGGACGCTGCAAGACACTTTTAATCGCACTGTGCTAAAGTTTCTAGCTCACATACACTGTCCGTGATTTGGCTGTTTACTGGGTTTCAGCTGGACTACGTTTTGGCTTGCTGGTTTACAGCTTACTGATAAACTGCCTTGACTCTGGACTATCTGGATTATCCTCTTGGTGTGTTCACCAATGAGTGACGACCAGAGCGGACTGTAGTTGCAAATTATCAAGTGATTACCGTGTATTCATATTATCTGTGTAACAGAGTGTCGTACTGTAGCATGTGTAATAGTATCATTCCGCTGATTAGAGAGGAAACATTTATGTTCTGACTCAAATCAAATTTCTGGATGATGTACTCAAAAATAGTCTTAAATAAGAATCACCAGCCTCGCTTAGAACCACGTGCAAGGGTCAAAATTGTCTTAATATTACCCATTGTTATCAGTGTTTTTGCTCTGCGTGTATACTTTCGATAAAAACAAACAAACAAACCGCCTCCAGTCACTAATTGTGATTTTTAATTCAGTGCACGAAGCATTTCGAGCCATGGGGGCTCATCGTCAAGCGCTTGATCAGTTTACATCATATTTTGAAATCAGGCTACCATTGGTCCTGTTAAGCGCAGATGGACGTATTACAGGGTGGTGTAATGCAGGTGCAGTTTTTGCCGAAATAGGACAAAAAAAGAATTACTTTTTCGAGCAGTTGCTACATAGTTTTTAGGTGCAGCATGTGTAAATTTAATTACATGCGTACAGACACTTTCAGTTTCGCACAAAATTTTCACAATTCAGCTGTATCTGATTGTAACACTTTATTATTATTATCATTATTCTTATTATTATTACTTGTTTAGACACACTGTAGGATTACGCTAAGCATTCTGCGTCACTTGAGCATTTTCTCTGATCTTCCACGGTTCTCTCATTTTCTTCCCCTTTAAGTCTCTTTCTGTCTTCAGTCTACTTGTCCTGGTTCTCTGGGAGTTCATTCTTTGACCTAACATTCCACTTGTGTATCTTGTCTCTGTATACGTTTCTGTCTTCAAGTTTTCTTGGAGCGATTTGTGCTTTTTAGGTCAAATGTGGCTTATGTGGTCCATGGCGTTCTTGGCTTGATCCCTTGTATGTATGTGAGAATTCTGTTGGTGGGTATAGTTGGTGGTAGCATGTTACTATGCCACTAGAACTTTAATGTTCTTCTTGTGACATCTGATGCTAGATTTGACGTCTTCTCTGTGGTTTTCCTAGAGTGTACTCTGTATCCATCTTCTGTCAGCTTTGAGCCGACAATTTTTCTCGTGAATTTGCGTTCTTCCTTCAGGATGCTTTTCTTGTCGCTTTTCGTATGTGTCAGCTCTCACTTCCATACAATATTTCAGACTTGTTTATTGTGCTGTAGTGCCTGATCTTTGTTTGGATAGGCATACATTTCTTATTCCATATGTCTTGTGTTTTACCGTTAACTCTGTTTATTTTTTTAGTCGATTCTTCTGTGAGATCTTTACTCTTCCTGTAGGTTCGAGAATTTCAGCTAGATATTTGTAATGTGTAACTCTGTTTGTCTTGCCGTATTTTGTGACTAATTTTTCTGTGTTTAATTTTCAGCAGAAGAATTCTGGAAAGAGATTCGTACGCTAACTTTCGCTCCACATTCTTTTAGTATTTCTGTTTGTTTGGCTGCTGTTGCTTCGTTATCCCAGAGTATGGTCAAGTCGTCTGTGAAAGCTAGGTTTGAGATTTCTATATTGTCCCGGGATAGTCATCATGTTGGTTTCCAGTGTCCGCGGATTTTCAGTCCTTTGCTCATTCCCCCGTCACTTTGTTCAGGGCTTGATTGAACAACAGTGGGGATAATCCGTCACCTTGTCGTACTCCAGTTTTGATCAAGAAGGGATCAGAGATTTCATCCATTTCGTTTTCGAAGTTGTGCCAGCCAGTGTCTGCTAAACTGGTCATAATGTTTTGGATCAAGACCCTGTTCTTCTAAGATGTCGAACAAACATTGTCGATCAACAGAATCATATGCTTCCTCGAAATCTACACAAATGCAAAGGATTGGTCTATTGCAGATAGTCTCGTAGTTTAGAACTTTTTCAGATTGTAAATTTGTCTTGCGCACGAACCACCAGGGCGGAAAACTGTCTGATATTCACCAATTTTGTGTTCTGTTCTTGTGTTCCTGGAGGAAACACGCTGACAAAATTTTGTAGGTGACTTTTAGCAGGGAGATTCCTCTGTAGTTGCACGCCTATCTTGTGCAGCGAATGGATACGTGCACATTGCCAGTCGCCAGGAAGTTCCTCTTTTGTTTGCTTGCTACCGTTCCTATTCATACTTTATGCTGGATTCTCTTATCTTCTTCGCGTCAAACTTATCCGTGTCCGTTCTTTTCTGATGGACTTTCTTCGGTGTAAATTCTACTCTGATTCAAGTTAGCTAGGGGTTTGGATCAACATTCGCGCCTCTGCGAACTCGAATGTCACGGATCTCCTTCTGGATTGGGTAGGAAATCGCTACACTGTCTAATTGGAATTCTCCCATGTTTTGCATTGGTGACCTGTTTTCTGTTTTTGCAGTATTTTACTGAGGGATATTGACAAAATCTTCAGGTTGTTCTGCTGGTACAGTTCGATAAGATTCATACTATTTCTGTTTTTATATTCGTTCTTGGGATATTTTCCCACATTTCACTGATGACTTTTTTCTCTGCCGATTTGTGAGTTGGGATCGCCTACCAAAACTTTTATGTCGTCTTCGGGGATCTTGCCCATCACAGTCTGTAGTGTTTCCCACAATTTCTCTGTTGATTTGGAATCTTTTCTGTTATCCCCGTTCGTGGGGATGTGTACGTTGATCACGGTGACCAAGGTGTACTTGCGTGTAGGTACACTGTCATTAGTCTGTTGTTGTCTGTGTGGATGGCTTCTACGAGTGAACAAGTTATCTTCTTGTGTACCATGAAGGCCGTGCTCAAAATTGGAGGCGACTCGTTTTTCTGTCTTTCTCTTGAAAATACGGTATTTTCCATAATCCAGTTTTTCATCGTCTGTTATGCATGTTTCCTACAGTAAAAGTGTCACTATCTTTCGTTTAACGAGCTCTAATGTTAGGTTGTGCAGTTTTACTGGTTGGACCAGTGTGTTTATGTTGAAGGTTCCAAGAAATGTACAAGTTTTGTGTGGGAGTTTGCTGGAGGATTCCGAATTCTCTGTGCTCGTATAGTCCACGTTTCTCAGAATCCGAGTTCCTGGTTGCCGTCTGTCGACCGATGGCTTGGTTACCACCTGGGGTATTGTTTTTATTCCTCGCACGAATTATGGTTGCTTGTAATCTTGCTGGTCTAGTGCTTCAGTTGGAAATTAGAACAAGGGGTTGTTAGTTCCTGGAACATTCATTCGCAGCTGCACACTCTGGTTGGACAAACGCTGACCCAGAAGCAGCCCACTCTGCATACCGCCGTGACTGATCTGCTGTGCAATTTTTGCCCCTCCCCCCTCCCCCAACGAGCATTTTATTTCCTCGGTACCCATCAAAGAAACCCGTCTGTAACATTTTAGTATACACACAGATCTTGTTATTTCTAAGATAATATAAACATCTCATTTTTTAATCAAAATATCCACGGGTGTACTGCCGGTCTACAGTGTCCAACGGGCACAATATTTCGGCGATCATACATGTCGCCATCATCAGGTGAACTGACGGACTGGGCTCCTGTGAACGTGCCGGCACGGAGATCCGTACACTATGGCTGCTCAGGTGGAACTGGGTTCGGTCGCGGCGGCGGCGGATTTAAATACCCTCCGCCCGCGGCGCGCTCACTCCGCCGTCCGCGCCCCGCGCCACGGTCGCGCGGTGGAACAGATTGCGACGGCGTCTGAGATGACGTCGGTGTGATGGCTCCGTCCGCCGTGGTCGTCACAACTATACATTTGCTCGATTTACTCTTGATTAACCCAATCGCTGGTTCCCAAGCCTTGCTAAGATTATAGCCACAGTCACGATTTATGAGGTCGTCATTGGTGCGAATTTCGATGGCCTCTCTAACAACGCTGTCCCAGTATCTCGACGTCTGTACCAGAATCCTCGTGCGTTCATACGCCATAGCGTGATTTTTCGACAAACAATGTTCAGCGACCGCCGACTTGCTCGGATACATCAGTCGAGTGTGCCTCTGGTGTTCACGGCATCGATCCTCGACGGTACGCATCGTCTGACCAATATACGACTTGCCACATTGACACGGAATCTGGTACACGCCGGCCTTCCTCAAACCGAGGTCATCTTTGGCGCTCCCCACCAGTGCACGAGTTTTATTCGGAGGACAAAACACCGTTCCGACCCGGTGTTTCTTCAAAATGCGGGCGATCTTTCCCGAGAGTGCGCCTGTATATGGGATAAACGCAGTGCCTACCTCCTCCCTCGTGATTTCATCCATATCCACAGGTTGCGCTGTAGTGGTTGGGCGGAGAGCACGTTGAATCTGCCACTCTGAGTACCCATTTTTTCGAAATACAGTTCTCAGATGTTCCAATTCCTGGGGTAGACTCTCTGCGTCAGAGATAGTGCGCGCCCTATGTACTAGAGTTTTAAGTACTCCATTCCTCTGTGCCCGCATCTCGTGGTCGTGCGGTAGCGTTCTCGCTTCCCACGCCCGGGTTCCCGGGTTCGATTCCCGGCGGGGTCAGGGATTTTCTCTGCCTCGTGATGGCTGGGTGTTGTGTGCTGTCCTTAGGTTAGTTAGGTTTAAGTAGTTCTAAGTTCTAGGGGACTTATGACCACAGCAGTTGAGTCCCATAGTGCTCAGAGCCATTTTTGAACCATTCCTCTGTGAAGGGTGGTGGCAGCTGTCTGCGTGCAAATACAGATCAGTGTGCGTTAGCTTCCGATACACCCCATGACCTAGGGTGCCGTCAGGCCTTCTCTTGACCAAGACGTCAAGGAAAGGTAGTTTACCCTCCGTTTCAGTCTCCATAGTGAATTTGATGTTGGGGTGTATGGAGTTTAGATGTGTAAGGAAGTCAAGGAGTTTATCCATACCATGTGGCCAGATGACGAAAGTGTCGTCCACGTAACGGAAAAAGCAAGTAGATTTCCTTTCGGATGACGACAGGGCTTCCTCCTCGAAGTTCTCCATGTACAAATTCGCTACCACCGGTGAGAGTGGGCTACCCATGGCGACTCCCTCCGTCTGTTCGTAGTATTCTCCATTAAAAAGAAAATCCGTGGGAGTCAAGACATGCCTAAAAAGTTCAGTGGTCTTCTCGTCAAACTTCTGACTATTCAATTCTAGTGACTCTCGCAGGGGTACCCTCGTGAACAAGGAAACGACGTCAAAACTCACCATGATATCTAACTCAGCCAACGTGAAGCTATCAAGGCGTTTAACAAAATCCACGGAATTACGGATGTGATGAGGGCATTTACCCACGTAAGGACTTAATATTCCGGTACCGCCTAGACTATATGAACTCCCGAAGGTTCACAAAGAGGGGGTACCATTACGCCCCATTGTCAGCAACATCAGGGCACCTACATATTTGTTGGCCAAATACCTGACGGGAATATTAAGTCCTTATGTGGGTAAATGCCCTCATCACATCCGTAATTCCGTGGATTTTGTTAAACGCCTTGATAGCTTCAGGTTGGATGAGTTAGATATCATGGTGAGTTTTGACGTAGTTTCCTTGTTTACGAGGGTACCCCTGCGAGAGTCACTAGAATTGATTAGTCAGAAGTTTGATGAGAAGACCGTTGAACGTTTTAGGCATGTCTTGACTTCCACGTATTTTCTTTTTAATGGAGAATACTACGAACAAACGGAGGGAGTCGCCATGGGTAGCCCACTCTCACCGGTGGTAGCGAATTTGTACATGTAGAATTTCGAGGAGGAAGCCCTGTCGTCATCCGAATGGAAACCTACTTGCTTTTTCCGTTACGTGGACGACACTTTCGTCATCTCGCCACATGGTATGGATAAACTCCTTGACTTCCTTACACATCTAAACTCCATACACCCCAACATCAAATTCACTATGGAGACTGAAACGGAGGGTAAACTACCTTTCCTTGACGTCTTGGTCAAGAGAAGGCCTGACGGCACCCTAGGTCATGGGGTGTATCGGAAGCTAACGCACACTGATCTGTATTTGCACGCAGACAGCTGCCACCACCCTTCACAGAGGAATGGGGTACTTAAAACTCTAGTACATAGGGCGCGCACTATCTCTGACGCAGAGAGTCTACCCCAGGAATTGGAACATCTGATAACTGTATTTCGAAAAAATGGGTACTCAGAGTGGCAGATTCAACGTGCTCTCCGCCCAACCACTACAGCACAACCTGTGGATATGGATGAAATCACGAGGGAGGAGGTAGGCACTGCGTTTATCCCATATACAGGCACACTCTCGGGAAAGATCGCCCGCATTTTGAAGAAACACCGGGTCGGAACGGTGTTTTGTCCTCCGAATAAAACTCGTGCACTGGTGGGGAACGCCAAATATGACCTCGGTTTGAGGAAGGCCGGCGTGTACCAGATTCCGTGTCAGTGTGGCAAGTCATATATTGGTCAGACGATGCGTACCGTCGAGGATCGATGCCGTGAACACCAGAGGCACACTCGACTGATGTATCCGAGCAAGTCGGCGGTCGCTGAACATTGTTTGTCGGAAAATCACGCTATGGCGTATGAACGCACGAGGATTCTGGTACAGACGTCGAGATACTGGGACAGCGTTGTTAGAGAGGCCATCGAAATTCGCACCAATGACGACCTCATAAATCGTGACTGTGGCTATAATCTTAGCAAGGCTTGGGAACCAGCGATTGGGTTAATCAAGAGTAAATCGAGCAAATGTATAGTTGTGACGACCACGGCGGACGGAGCCATCACACCGACGTCAACTCAGACGCCGTCGCAATCTGTTCCACAGCGTGACCGCGGCGCGGGGCGCGGGGTGCGGACGGCGGAGTGAGCGCGCCGCGGGCGGAGGGTATTTAAATCCGCCGCCGCCGCGACCGAACCCAGTTCCACCTGAGCAGCCATAGTGTACGGATCTCCGTGCCGGCACGTTCACAGGAGCTCAGTCCGTCAGTTCACCTGATGATGGCGACATGTATGATCGCCGAAATATTGTGCCCGTTGGACACTGTAGACCGGCAGTACACCCGTGGATATTTTGATTATCAAATACGCCGGCAGAAACTCAAGAATCACATCTTATTTTTTATCTGTACATAGGTACTATTTATAAAACGACTTTTTCTCCCCAAAAATGAAATGTGACTGTATGATGTAAAATTCTGCCTTCCTTAGGAAAAATAAATAAACTTTTGAAATTCCTGAGAAAATTAGCTTTTAAACTATGTTTTCTCGTTTAATATGTTCCAAAAATATTCTGGGTAACAATATTAGTAGTTGTTCTTGCAGATCAAGGCTTCTTCCGTTATTTTATGTGTGGAGTACAATTAGGCTATTGACGATGTCATATGGTTAGATACTGTGGGTCATAGAGGTTGATACTGAAAGTATCAATATGCTCATTGTTGAGTATATGAATAGTTGTCATTACTCCAAAATCGATTATTTGTGCCCTATGGGAATCTAACTGCATTCGGAAAGATTCCGGAATTCGACTGCTGGACCAGGAAGCGCATACCACTAACAATCAATACAGCACTTCTATTGGTTCCTTGCATTCCGCAGAAATCTCCGCAAGGCAAAAACAAGGTAGCAGTCATAGCCATGTACATTAGGATCACATCAAAGGCACTTCAGTTTTTCATGGAATGAAAAAACAAGTTAACTGTTAGCAGTCATTATTCACAGGATGGTGGACAAAAATGCTGAAACGTTATGCCTAATACGGTATAGAAAAACGTTGGCATTCAAAACAGCTTCCAGTCATCTAGGAATGGATGAGTACGGGTCCTGTGTGGTTTTCAAGGGAAACTTATACTATTCTTTACAAAACAGGGACACGAACAGACAACCTTGATGGAGGTGGATAGCGATCACGCTCCCTTCTCTTCAAAGCAGACCGCAAAGGTTCTGATCTGGTGACTGAGATGGACGGGGAGAATGCGACAATTCATCCCCGTACTTACAAAACGAGTTCTGGACGATGAGAGCTCAGTGGTTAGCACACTGGACACGTATTCAGGAGGAGGACGGTTCAAACCCGCGTCCGTCCTAATGCCGGGATGGTTCCTTTGAAACGGCATGGCCGTTTTCCTTCTCTATCCTTGACACAATGCGAGCTCAACCTTTCTTCCTTCCTTTCACGATGCGAGCTGTGTGAACAGAGTCTTGTCGTCTTGGAACGCAGAATCACCACTGAGGAACATATATTGTGTAATTGGATAGACTTGATCAGCCAAAATGGTCGCATAATCCTTGGCAGTAATACGAACTTGCATAGAAACCATGGGATCTATGGAATATCACGATATGGCTGTCCAAACCGTCACCGAACCCCCATCATGTTTCACTCCTGTTATGTAATTTCAGCCAGAAGTTGGAAACAGTGTGCAACAAGACTCATCCCACCAAACGACTTTCTCCCGTTGGTCCATGTATTCCTATGACGGGAGTTTGTATCACTGATGAGTGCTGTTGGAATTCCAGCTAGACCTGCAATTTCCTTGTTATGGAGCTCCCTTCGTGATGTTTTGTTGGTGACAGGGTTTGCGACTATAACATTCAATTCTACAACGAGTTTTGCAGCTGTCGTTTCAATCCTCTTCAATGTCCGGCTGTCACGTACGTTCAGTACACACTTTTGTCCGCGTTGTAACTTATCAAAGGAAGTTTTTCCGCTTTCCGTGTATGCGGTATAAATCTTCGATACGGTGCCTCTTGAACACCAATCACCCCTGTTACCCTGCTTACGGAAGCACCCACGATACGAGCACAAACAGTTTGCTCACATTCGAATTCACTTCGCTCCTATATAGTGCATCCAAATTTTGGACATTTACAAAGTATTTAGGACATTACACAGCTGTCGTTCGTGGTCAAACACAATAGCTCCACCTTTAGGCTTAGCTGACATCTGCATTATTTTCGAGCAATAATTTAACACTGTGTTTCCTTTTTTTTTACACTCCCTGTATTAATTTAATTTAATTTTTTTATTTAAATAAAAATTACTTTAAAAATAATTTTAATAATTAATTTCCAGGGCGTGTGTTGGAAGTTTAAACTTCCATCGATAGGTGAATTTATTTGGATTAATATGACATGTAGGTGTTGTGTTACGGTTTTTAGGTAACATGTGACACTGTCTCCAGTGGTCATGGGCTCCTTTCCCTGTAGTTTTACGTCACAAACACCATCACACTTTGTAAACACTACGGGCCGTGACCATGTTGAGGACACATTCCTTCACTTCCGGCAGGCGTTAGATATTACTGAACAAAGTAAGTGCGTGTTTTGTGTGACTGGTTTGAAGGGTTTCTAGAAAACAGAACACAGCATGTTATTTTCAGCGAAAAGAAATCTTCAAACGTAAAGCTTCGAGTGTACCACAAGGGAAGTTACAGAATCATTACTTTTCACCATATATACGTAGGTTGCAACTTAAATAGTGACAACACTGCTGTGGAGACACTATGCAAAGGAATCTACTATTGTCGCTGATAGCACACAGGAACAATGGAGTTGGATCTAGATTGAGTGTGCCAGAGGTCGAACAGCACGACAGTGTCATCAAGGTTTTGAAGAGGCGTGCGGGGAATCGGCATTGCAGTACAGAACAGTGGCACGTTGGGTAGATGCCTTCAACGAAGGTCGGCAAACTGTGGCAGACATGCAACTGGCAGGTCTGAAGAAGAAGTGCATGCTGTTGCCGCGTTAGTGGACAGTGATAGATGCCATACGATTCGCGAGCTCGCCCACGAAACGGGATTAGAGCATACGACTGCGCTTCGCATCCTGAAGGAACGCCTGGGCATGCGAAAAATTGCATCAGGATGGGTTCCGGATGAATCGACGGAAATGCAAAAATGGATGCGTTACTACGCTGCTCAGACGCACTTGGAGCGCTATGAGCGCCAAGGAGAGGCTTTCTTACACCGTATCGTAACACTGGATGAGACATGGGCCACATCGTACGAGCCAAAACTGAAATGCCAGTCCAACGAATAGCGTCATTATGGGTCGCCACGAAAGTCGAAAGTGCGTCAGAGCCCCCGTATGGTGAAAGTTATGGTGATTCTCGTATACGACTGTGTACAAAAAGTAATTCGACTTAACGTCCTTGTGACTTTGATTTGATTCCGAAGATGAAGGAACCACTTCGTGGCATTCGCTTGAGAGCTGTTCCAGAGATTCGACAGGCAGTAGACCGCTCCGTTCGCATCATCAACAGAACAGGCTCTGCCTACGCTATAATACGTTTTCTAAATCGCTGGCA
Source organism: Schistocerca nitens (assembly GCF_023898315.1). Classification (NCBI taxonomy): domain Eukaryota; kingdom Metazoa; phylum Arthropoda; class Insecta; order Orthoptera; family Acrididae; genus Schistocerca; species Schistocerca nitens. The sequence goes on from NC_064614.1 coordinate 454,102,513, forward strand.
GCGGGTTCTACACAACGCTGGTGACTACTGTCAAGGACAGTAACTGGTGCAAACATGTAACTCTTTTGTATCTGTTGTGAATTAATAGTTGCCACTATTTAAGTCTCAACCCTCGTATAAAACTGATCTAGTGGATAACATCGGAAGTTACCCGCAGATTTTCGCCGATAATGATGTTGTATATAGAGAAGTCGCAATGCTAGAGAATTGTAGCGAAATGTAGGTCTTGCTCCATTTCGCTAAAATTTTCTAGGGATGTACAATTGACACACATCATAAATAAATGCAGCGTGTTGTGTTGAAATAGAGAGAATGACGAAGTATTGTGCTATCACAAGATTGCAGAACAATTACTGCAAGCTGTCGCATACATAAAATATCTAGGAGTATGCGTACAAATAAAATTAATCACATGTACAGCAAATTCCAGACTGAAATTCATAGAAAAAGTCGTCAGGAACTGTAGTCCACCCATAAAGGAGATAGCTTACAAAACCCTCGTTTGACGAATACCTCAGTATTTCTTATCAGTGTGCGACCCGGGTAGAAGTGATAGGTGAAATAAATAAGACCAAAAGAAAAAGAAGTGTTTCGTTACAGGTTTCTCCAGTAAGCGCGAAAGCGTCACGTAGATGCTCAGACAACTCCAATGGAAGATGCTGCAAGATGCGAGAAAAACGTTCTGCATCATGGTGTGTCCTACTGTTAACATTCCGGGAACGTGCACTCCTATAAGAGTCAAGAAAGGCCTAAGTATATCTCTACAAAAGACCCTGAATATAAAAATACAGAGATTCGCGCTCACACGGAGGCTTACCGATAATTGTTCTTCCTGCGGACCTCTAGCGATTGGAATTACAGTGTCATATAAATTATCTTCCCCTCTACACACAGTAAGATGGCTTGCAGAGCATACACTCATAAGCCAAAATATTATGACCACCTGCTTAGTAGCTTGTTTGTCCGTCTTGGAGCAGCGCGGGATTAGCCGAGCGGTCTGAACCGCTGGAGTCATGGACTGTACGGCTGACCCCGGCGGAGGTTCGAGTCTTCTCTCGGGGCATTGATGTGTGTGTTTCTCCTTAGGATAATTTAGGTTAAGTAGTGTGTACGCTTAGGGACTGATGACCTTAGCAGTTAAGTCCCATAAGATTTCACACACATTTGAACATTTTTTGTCCGTCTTTGAAACGAAATATATCACTGATTCTGTGTATCAGGTTTGTGGAGGTATGTGGCATTAGATGTCTATGCACACGTCATGTAATTCGTGTAAATTACGCGCCGCTGTTCTGCTTAGGCGGTGATGGCGCACTGTAGACACCCAGAAGGCTTCCATGAGACTTACATCAGCTGCATTTGAACGCAGAGGTATCAACGTGAGTTCACTATAATGCTCCTCAAACTGTTGTAACACGGCTGTGGCTCCGGGATAGTAACAATTACACTGCTAAAAGACGACATCGCCGTCGGGAAAGACAGGAAGCATGGAAAGATGCAGATGGTTCGCAGATATCAGCGGTCTTCGATTATTACCACACATCTCATTACAAGCTCAGGACAATGTCTCCCATAACATAATACTGCTCCCACCAGCCTGCGTGTGTGGATCGCAGCACGTTTCGAGCCGCCTTTCGCCTTGATGACAGCGTTCGTGGAGACAACTATCGACCTTGTATTGAATAGAATTGGGGAGAAGAGAAATCTGTGGCACAACTTGACTAGAAGAAGGGATCGGTTGGTAGGATATGTTATCAGGCATCAAGGGATCACCAATATTTAGTATTCGAGGGCAGCGTGGAGGGTAAAAATCGTAGTGGGAGACCAAGAGATGAATACACTAAGCAGATTCAGAAGGATGTAGGTTGCAGTAGATACTGGGAGATGAAGAATCTTGTACAGGATAGAGTAGCATGGAGAGCTGCATCAGACCAGTCTCTGGACTGAAGACCACAACAACAACGAAATACGGCTGGAGAAACTGGAGAATCATGTCCATATACCTCTTTCTATAGATGCTTACGACAGTAGCATGTGAACATTCGAATAGCTACGCTGTTTCCGGAATACTCATTTACAGGCTCTACGAAATTTTAATCTGTCCTTTGTCAAAGTCACTTGATTTATTTCGCCATTTGCAGACCGTACCTTCTCTAGGGCGATCCAGCGTCAATGTCTGTTCCGGTTACATACTTTTATTACCGCGTACGTGCCCCCAAAGTCACCAGGCGGCATCCAACGTCACGGTGAACAGTGGTCATAATGTTTTGTCTTATCACTGTAGATCTAAACGTAATAACGCTTCCCCCAGGTATGCTACTTTTTTCTTCGACTTGTTTCTTTTCCAGTGTTACGAATTTCATCATGCAGATTCTTTGAGCCCTGTTCGATTCCAGTGAACATCGTAATTTTCAAATATGCTGTCCCTTAACTTTTGGTCTGTGTTCTCATCTTTCCTTAAGTTCTACATTTGGCTTATCTAGCCTTTGCTAAAGTGTTTTGATCCACGAGTTCATGCCTGAGCCGAGTTATGTGCAGTTTTTACAATATGAGTTTTTCTTTATGCATCGTACATAACCTTCCACGCACTTGTCCGGTAATTTCATCGAACTGCCCTGTCAGTTCTGACACATTAAATGATTCACTGAACAATGAATGCATTGTAATACTTTTCTAGATAAAAAAACGCGTAAACTACTCGATAACATGCTTCAATAATGACAACGCCGATATACATTGAAAAGTGGATAAATAAGAAAAACACGCATATTAAACGTTGCCACACATGGTTATTGTTTCACACATACTTTATGTACACTTATGTCCCTCGGCATGCCATCCAAATCTGTACATTAGCATCTAAAGGCTTAATTGCATATCTAGTAAGTAAAGTAACATTCAAACAGCGAAGTCATCGGTCCCAGCGGATTAGGGAAGGATGGGGAAGGAAGTCGGCCGTGCCCTTTCAATGGAACCATCCCGACATTTGTCTGAAGCAATTTAAGGAACTCACGGAAAACCTAAATCAAAATGGCCACACACGGGTTTGAACCGTCGTCCTTCCGAATGTAAGCCCGGTGTGTTAACCACTGCTCCATCTTGCTCGAGCAAATGGGAGAATCAGTAACAAAGACGCATCTTACTTACTCAACGGCATAAGTACACGAGACTGGCTGTAATCTTATGAAGAAAATATTAGCAGTTTTGCCTGTTTAACAAAGGGATGCCGTGACCGTGTCATTTGAAACTGAAATAATGACAGAATAATTTGAAGGCATAGGATTTTAAACGTACCACAAGACGAGGTTGATAGTTATTTTGGCCGTGCAGTTTGCACTAACAGCATTGACAATTTCTGCTACGGAATGCATCTCTTTGCTATCGGGATATGGCGATAGTCCCACGGACAATCTAAAGCTGTAATAATAAACATTGATAATTATTTACTATAGTGATGATTAATGTTGATTAAATTACTAGAACAACTGAATCAATTAACTTATATATTTTTTACGACGATTAAGTAAACGTTACACATTGCAAAATGGTAACCGCAACTATAACGGAAAAGGCTTCTAGTCGTAACTAAAGGTAAAAGAGAAATGTGTCTGTGGCACTGAGGGAGACGTAAGACAATCATTCATTTATGTAAACAAAACACATCTCAGAGAGTAAGTAAAGGTTCTTAAGCGGAGCTCATTGCTGCTCCATCGATGTGGGGTTGTTACATATGCCCCCTCGAATGATGGTGACACTGAAGAGCCAGGGAAAGAGGTACACCTACCTAGTATCGCGTAAGGCCCCCGCGAGCACGCAAAAGTGGCGCAGCACAACTAATGTCTGAAGTAGTGCTGGAGGGAATTGACACCATGAATTCTGCAGGACTGTTCATGAACCCGTAAGAGTACCGGGGGAGGGGAGGGGGGAAGGGGGGAGAGATTTCTTCAGAACAGCACTTTGCAACGTGTCCCAGATATGCTCAATGATGTTCATGTCTGGGGAGTTTTGTGGCCAGCGGAAGTGTTTAAACTCAGAAGAGTGTTCCTGGGGCCGCTATGTAGCAATTCAGGACGTGTAGGGTGTTGCATTGTCCTATTGGAATTTCGCAGTTCCATCGGAATGCACGATGGACATGAATGGATGCAAGTAATCAGACAAGATGCTTACGTACGTGTCACTTGTTAGAGTCGTATCCAGCCGTATCAGGAGTCTCATATCACTCCAACTACACACGCCCCACAACATAACAGAGCCTTCACCAACTTGAACAGTCGCCTGCTGACATGCAGGGTCCATGGATCCATAAGGTTATCTCCATAGCCCTATACGTCCATCCGCTCGATACAAGTTGAAACGAGACTTGTCCGACTAGGCAACATGTTTCCACTGATCAACAGTCCAATATCGGTGTTGACGGGCCCAGGCGAGGCGTAAAGCTTTTTGTCGTGCAGTCATCAAGGGTCAGGAATGGGCGTCGGGCTCCGAAAGCACATATCGATGATGTTTCGTTGAACGTTTCGCACGCTGACACTTGTTGATGGTCCAGCATTGAAATCTGCAGCAATTTGCGGAAGGGTTTCACTTCTGTCATGTCGAACGAGTCTCTTCAGTCGTCGTTGATCCCATTCTTGCAGAATCTTTTTCCTGCGGCAGCGATGTCGGAGATCTGATGTTTTACCGTATTCCTGATATTGACGGTACACTCGTGAAACGGTCGTACGGGAAAATCCCCACTGCATCGCTACCTCGCAGATACTGTGTCCCGTCGCTCGTGCGCCGACTATAACAACTCGTTCCAACTCATGTGAATCTTGATAATCTGCCATTGTAACATCGACACTTGTCTTACATAGGCATCCCCGACCGCAACGCCGTACTCTGCCTGTTTACACATCTCTGTATTTGAATACCCGTGCCTGTACTAGTTTCTTTGGCCCTTCAGTGTATATTGTTTTGTAAGCGCCAGTCGACGAGCTGCATCAGTCTATTATTTCATCCATGACTCTTCTAGTTTGCCCCCAGCAGATGGTGGCATTTCACAGTTCATGTTTCTTGACAGCACTTATTTTGTATTAATTAGATTCAGATAACATTAAAATAAAACATAAACATTACAAGTTACAATCACAAATATACATAAATACATTATGTTTATTTTATAGTCTTTCTTTGAAAAAGATCTTCGCTCTTTTAAACTTAAGTTTTCACGCTAATTGATGTTTGCAAAATTGAACAATTTCCTGTTCTCCTGTATTGTCCTGTTTCACCAGCGTCCGAAACGATGGTTCGTACCGACATATGCTGGAGGCGTCTGCTGGCCAAAGCAGTTGCGAGTTGCTGGATCACTAGCATTTAAATTTAAAATATATGCATATAGAAATAATCACTGAATTCCTGTAACACAGAACATATACATAAAATATACTTAAGTTTCAGTGGGTCCGCTTATTTGTCTTTTAAGGTGGGATGTGGTTAGTATTGCTTTCGGAAAAGTTAGATTTCGTTTCTCTATCGCCATTCTTTTCTGTTAGCAGTATATATAAAACACAGTATATACGGTCACATGCAACATTTTTAATTAACTACACAGCTCTTAATGCTGGGGAGAAGGAAGTTTACCATCCCGCTCTTTTCATGTCCTGGGAACTATGTTCATTTATTTTTTCATGATCATTACTTTGAGTGTTTATTCGAAATATCTCCGCACATGCCCACGCAGCATCGACAACTGAAGAGCGTTGCTGCGGTCATTGTTGTTGCGCGTGGCAGTTACAAGCAGCCAGTAAACCTACTGTTCGCGCCTCGTACAAATGCTACTACTTCTGTGGATACGATCGTCCATGTAGGTTTGTGCAACTGTTTTAACCTTTCGGATTACCTCACATCGGGGCGCCGATCCACAGCGTCACTAGTTCGTGCTTCGGTAAGTGAAATTCAACGTCTTTTCACTGCGGCTGCATTGGTACTGTAGTTCGGTGAACATTGCCAAACACATCAATTAGTACGTGTTCACGTTTGATTCTCTACCGCACTGTTTGCTTAACATTCATGTTCACATTTCACACGTTACTCTTTCAAGAGTCAATACTAGACACACGCTTTTCCCGTCTAGGAAGCCCAACTTGCCGGTTTAAAACTATATATATTGTATTTTTCACTTCATTTGACTACTGCCACGTACATACTAATATATACGTAAAATCATAGTTTCCTATTACTCAGAAAATCTCTTAAAATAATTCGAAATTATAGTTCCAGTTTAATCTTAGGCCAAGCTATCAAATTAATCTGCATCATAGAACAACATTTTATCATTAAAGATCAGCTCTGATTGAAGAAACACACAAATAAATTTATGACATTTTGCGTGTAAAATATTCTTTTAAATAAGATCATTCAGCAGAACAGAATACTGAAACCAACATGGCTTAAGCAAACATTAAAGAAAGAAATCACATTATCATGAATAAACTGACGTTTTATAACAAAATTTTCATTAGTTGGTACCTCATAGTGTGACATTGATCATACACTACTATACTTGATATTTAACTTTTCGTATTACAATTTGCAAAATTTTCCATTTACAGTTTTACTTACGTAGAGCTGAAGAATATGGATGAGGTGCGTAGAAGTACCAGACCTCCCACAGAGTATTGATGGAGTTTACCTCATCTTTTGTCATATGTCCTTTTTCCTAGCATTGCTTGGTTTCTAAGCGCAGTTAGTTTGTATCTTACCTTGTCTTGAAGCGACGATCCTTCTTTTGGCAGTTGAGGCAGAGGCGGCAGCCATTCACTCTTTTATCTTCTGTTAAACGCTAGTTCAGAAAGTGTATATGGTGAATTGTATATGGATAAATTGTTTACTATTTTTTCAAAAGCCTCGATGAAGTCTTTCAGTTTAGAATTATGTGACCTTGCGTATAAATCTGTTAAAATTTCATAGAATCCTCGCTGCTGAATTACTTTATGGATGGAATTTTGAGATAATAATGTGTTTAATGCCTTTTTTACATGTGAAATTTGTAGCAATGTCTGTAAGAATTTTGTCAAGTTTTCCTATCATTGGTATATAGTGCTGTGAGAATCTTCGTATTGTGGCAGATGCCATTGGTAACTTTAATGCATATAACTCAACACATTTTGTGTCATAAAGCACTACTGCATATTTTGTACCGCTATGCCCAGCTGGGACTGGACCCACGATATCCAGGTTTGGTTGGTATGACTGGATGTACTCAGTGTCAGTACATCAGCTTGTTGGTTTACCTTTCTGACAAATCAAACAAGCTGTTAATTGGCTGCATATGTACCTACGCAATTTGCAAAGTAACAGTACCTGATGAGTTTTCTGGTCATTTATCTGTCCCATAGTGGCCCCACAAATAATGAGTGTGCCATACTAAAGCATGTTTACAAGATTTGGGAATACACATACTCACCAGAAGTTGTTTTGCTTAGGGTTTCTTGGATAAAATAATACATCGTTTGAATCTTATAGCGTGCTTTAATTTTTTTTAGAGGCCTTCTGAATAAGCTGTGTTTTCACAGTGTGCCATCTGTTATCTAGGTCATGTGGTACTGCCATGTCTTTGCACATGTCTGAATAATACTGACAGTAGTGTGTGTCTTTCATTAACAGAATTCTGTGGTCTGTAATCTGTTCTGAAATTTCATTTAAATATGTCAGATCTCGGGATAATCTAGAGAGTGCATCAGGTGTGATATTGCCCTTTCCTGGTACGCGTACAATTTCAAATGAGTACTCTGGAAGGATAGCAGCTCACCTAGCAAGTCTCACAGGTAGTACTTTGCATGTCAGTAGAAAACTTAGAGCCTTGTATATGCACTCTGAAATGTACTGCTAGCAAAACCGTTTATGTTGATCTCTTGTTTTGAGTCTAACAAGACCAAGAAATGAAGCATCAGCTATTATACAAAGTTCTAAATTCATATTTAATGGCATAAAATATTTGAATTTACTAAGGCATGCTTTATAGCCACAAAATCTCGTTCAAGAGTTTCAAAAGTGACGGAATGTTTACTAGTTGTTTAGGAACGAAACGACGAAAAAATGAATGCTTTTAATTGCCGTTTCATTATAGGATGGGGAAAGTTTCTTATAGCAACTAACTTAATGCTATCAGGTTTGATGTGAAATAATATGCCCTAAAAATTTTATTTCTTCTCTACCAAATTTAGATTTTTGTTAACTGTAACACCGGTTTTGAAAAATCTATGTAAAATCCTGTCCAGTAGTTCAAGATGTTCTGACTATATTTCAGTAGCAATGAGACTGTCAACAATACAGTTACTTTATCTAAGAGATCGGGACCAAGTACTGCGTCAAGTGCTGCGATGAAAATTCCTGCACTTACATTTAATCCGAAAGGTAGTACGCAAAATTGGTAACTCCTTCCGCAGTGAACAAAACCAGTGTATTTTCTTGACTCTTCATGAAGTTTTACCCCCCAATAAGAACTCCTGAGATCAAGGTTAGTGAGGTATTTTACATCACAGAATTTTTGCAGTTGTTAGTCTAAATTCTCCGACTGAGTGTGAACTGGTACAATAATTTTATTAGTGGCTTGCGTCTAAAGCGAGTCTTACCTGTCCATTTGCTTTGTTTAATGCCTGCAGTGGGCTACAGTATGGAGATAACGACTCTATAACATTTTTTTTTTTTTAATTTCATGATCAACGGCCTCTCGCGGAATGGGATATGATTTCCTACAACGTGTTTCATGTGGCTTGACATTCATTTCACAGACATGTGTATTAATTAAACCCGGTTTTTGTCTAACGTTTGTAAATATTTAATCAACACCGCTTTCGAATCTTGTTGTTGTTTCCCTTAAATGTGTGGATTCTGTGATCTTAGTATTAATGTGTTCTCTGTTGTTTACGCTACTCTCATTCTGAGCTGTATATTCACACAGCGCACTTTTGTGTTTGAGAAACCGTATCTTTAACCCCGAAAAAAACTTCTTTCAGGCGTGTGCAATAAATCAACTTTTATTTGATTATCCTTCTCCATCATTTCTCTTTTGGAAAAGTCGATCAATTTCGTCCTTTCCCCTAAACAATTCAAAGCTGAGGAGGCATCCACAGTGAGACCCCTTACTGCTAGGAACGGGCACTATATAACTCCATCCCCTTACTATTGTGTCCATCTGTGTCTGCCGTTTCACTAATCTAGCTTTTGCACCACTAGCACATGAAACTTTGCAACCTTTTACTGGGAGTACAGGAATTTTTGTGGCTGCCCTTATTCTTTTGAAACATGTTTGTGAGACAATTTGTCGTCGCACCTGTGTCGAGAACTATAGTGGTATATATTTTGCCTGCAATTCCTCTCGTTTTAGGCTGTACTGCCACTTGTATTTTATGTTGACATGTGTGCGACTACTGTGTGAGTTCGTCTCTGATGTCAATACTATCATTGTATCTAAGTAGGTTTGTTTTTACATGTTCTGTGCCCCCAGACCATGTTACGACCAACATTCGGGAGCTCACTGTGGTTGGCCCTCGTTTGTCGACGGAGACTGTACACTGGGTGGCGTTTGCTCATTTGTAACTTCCACCATATTTACGGAATTTCCTAGTTGTGCATGCGGCACCCAGTTAACACAGTCACTTGACTTACCCGGCATGTCACTGTTTTGCAGACTATTGTTACTATTGTTTTGCGGAAAGTTATCCACGTTCTGGTTAGTACTGTGAGTTTTGTTTGTCGTAGTACTGACTGTTGCCATTGCCCTGGTACCCATTGTAGTACGTATTAATAAACTTCTTTTTTTTTTTTTAAGTTGTTGTGCAGTCGTTGATTGGTAGGCTGACTGTCATAGCTTGGTGACGTAGGCGTTGACGTCATGGACTGTGCCCCCGACGCCCTAGCTGGCCCGCCGTTATTGTTGCCATATCGCGGCTGGCCTGGTTGCGATGAGCCGTTCTTATTATTCATGTTATGCCGATTATAAATGGCTTTCGCAACCTCGTGTGTCAGTCCAATTGTATCGAGGGTGGCCATAAACTCACGCAGGTCGTCTTCGGAAGCGTACACCAAATCTTTACGTATGCTTGCGAGTAGCTTCCCTTTAAGAATTCTTATTACGTCTTTATGTGAAACAGTTTCGTCCCAGTATCGTGTTTGGTTAAGGTATTTTTCGAAATATCGCCTAAGGCTGTATTGTTTGGCATTAAAGGATTCTCTATTGAAAACCTATTTTCTCAGGCGCTCCTGTGGATTAGTACTTCTTTAAAAACGCGTTTTCAAATTGCGCATGTGTTTCGCTTGTTTAAACCGGTTCAGTTTCCCTTATGGCTGCGTCACCCTGGACGTATCCTACCACGAACTGAGTCTTTGGATCCTCTGTCCATATCGAGGATATCACACCGCGAGAAGATATAATAAAAACCAGAGGAAGTAGAGTTAGTTTCTCTGGATAATAGATTAGGAATTACGGGTTCTTTTTCGCACTTTCCACCATTAATAATGTAGAAAGAGTGGGGTTAGTTTTGTAATATTTGCGTGATGGAGAGACACCATTTACCTCCGCCTTGTCACTAGAATCTGACGGATACTCCTCGCGATTTGGACTATTGCCAAATGTTTGGCGAATTTTACGTGACGCATCAGGCATACATTTCATAGCCTCCGACAGTTCACTGTATATTGTGTTCAGGATACAGGGTACTTATCCGGCTCATAACAATCAACACCTATTTCTTTCAGGCACTGTTTATAATGCATATGTTTTACAGATTTTTTGTTTATATCAGGTAATGCAGCACACTTTCTAAACAAATTAGAAGTATTTTGAATATTTTTGAACCTGCTTAGGGTTATTAAAAAAATTACAAAGAAACTGATACCATTTTTTTCCAAAATGTTTCCTCTAAATGAGGTACCATTTAATCTAATGTTATATATTTGAAGGAGGCCAAATTTTTACCATATATGCATGGTATGTTGGCTGAAGTACTAGACCAATCTAATTCCACTTATTATGTATATAACAAGGATTTAAAAAATATCACATCTTACATTTTAATTTTTATAATTTTTTCCTTAATAAAAATGTTATTTTTTCTATAGTTTAGTTGATTCTGCAATAAAGCTTAGACCTATTACATTATTATACACTATTGCAAGTTAAGGAAAAAATTAGAGCAATTCTTTATAAACTTTAGGAAATATTTGTACAACTTGCGGGAAATTGCGAATGAAGGTATGAGTCCAATCAAACGTTGCGTCAGAACATTTCTGAAGCATATTCTGCATCATGCAGCATTTCTTCATCTTCAAGCTTCCTCTTGGCATTCCTTTCAGCAGTTCTTACCTTGAAGAGTGAATCTTTCAGCTTCATGCACCCGTTGTCTGTCACAATCAAGCAATTGATCGTCCATATTAGAGCCACATTTTATGCTGAAATTTCTCAAGACTTCCAACCTTCCTATCACTCCATCATTGAAACATATCATTGCATCTAGTACACCAACGTTTAATGTATTTAGTCCAACAAAAACATTGTTGGGTGATCTTTCCCAAATGCAGTGGTTGAAACTTTCATTTGTATTCTGAGTGCCTCATGAAGACATTTACTAAGCAAAAAAGGGTCACTCAGGTCTTTAAAAATTGGTTTTACTTCATTCATAACAGGCTCAGGAAGAGAATACTTATGATGGTATATTTGACCACTTTCTTTTTCGGTTTGGTAACCACACCAAGAACCTGCTTCTTTAGGGCAAAGTCCGTGAACAGGGTGGTCATTTGTGGACAACTTATGAAAGTAGGTGGCTCATACAGCTTTTCTCACTGCTGTAACATTATTCAGAGGGCCGTTCGTCTAATGGCCAATCCACAATAACTCTGAAGAAGGTCTATTTCAGTTTCTGTCAATCTGCCTCGGCCAGAGAGAGATTTTCCATCAGATAGCAACTTTCCTTTCATTTCTCTTAGTAGCTTCCTCAATCTTGCACCCATCCTCTTTTGCACATGTCCACAACACTCCAGTTTTGTTACCAAGGTATCACCATAAATATTGAACTCATTTATTTTATTTAAAGCTTTAGAGTCGCCATAACCTATGTACTTCATATACCTAACGTTATAAACGGGCACCGATCTCTGAAATATTTTTAGAGCTCCATCACTCTCCATACGGTAACCATCATAATTCTTGGAACACTGATGTTCAATATGTCCTTCACTGTTAACATGGCAGGCGTGGCAGTACTTAGATAAGCACTCAACATCAACAACTTTTCCATTCTCCAGAGAAGTAGCACTTACAACACCATTCAAGGAATGGTGTCCTCGACGTTACCATCAAGTGTAACAGCAATGTCCCTGGTTCCACTAATATTTACAGTTTCTTGTACAGCACATTTCATAGATGCTTTAGACACAACCGTCGATGCACCTAAAAGTATTTTTATGTACTTGCTGAACCTACTGGGAGAAGGAGGAAGGTCCATCAAACTAAAAAACGTTTGAGCAGCCTTTTTACCTTTTCCTATTGCACGCCTTGCATACACTGACTTCATATTCACATCATATGAATTATGCACAATGTTCGATGTCATTTTCGAGATAGATTTATCGCAGGATCCACACAGAACAACTAATTTTGACACTAAACCATTCCTGCTACTTTGTTGTTCAGTTATTTCCATGCAGTCTACACCGTCACATTGTTTACATTTCGCCTCTTCCTTTATCAAAGAAGATAAGATGCTCACATCACCAACAACAAATCCATTACAAACAGTGCCATTGTTTATACAGAAATTTGAATCACCAGGAGGCGTGCCATGTGGGAGTTTCTTCCCTGAAGAACTGATACATCGGTTACTTCAAACAGTGCGGCTTGTTTTGTTTGAGAACTGGTTACCACGGAATTTCCTTTTATTGAACTTCTTGATGGGTAGCCGAGTTCGTATTTATTGCACACTAAAGGATATGTACTTCCACAAATATATGTAGCACTTGGGCAACAAACATTCAGTAACACGTGAACAAACTGCTTCGGCGAAACAAAAGTAAATACTAGCAAAGGTAATCATTTACAGACACTAGAAATCTGCACTGTTACCAACATATGCAATGTATCATACATATAATTGCTGGAAACAGAAAGTTCACAGTTCTTTTCGAAATAATACTGGTTTCTGTAACAGAAATAAAGGGGGCGTGGCAGCATACAGTACTATAACTTTAAAATTTGGTGTATATAGGTCATTTTTCATTTGAAACCCTATGATGTATGTATCAATGCAATCATGAAAAACTATAGAATTTAATAAAGTCATTGAAATTTCAATTTTTCCGCCATTTATAATTAACCTATATCCTTAAACCGCGTGTGTACTTCGTCGCGCCATTTGGGCAAATCTTTTTGTAATACATCTCTGATCTGAGACAAGAATTCCTTCTGCAAATTTTCGCTGATACTATCAGGCTTCCCTGCGATTTCAGTGATCTTTTCCGTGACTGTTTTATTCAAATCTTGGTTCATCTTTTCCATTAGTTCAGCGTCTTTTCTTTCGCACCTAGTGGTGTGACTGTTGTGAAGCTTTTATTATGCGCACTAATCTACTGTTTTAGCTGACTATACTATTCGCCAGCAACATTTACTATACTGGTTTCCGTATTTTTCACAGCATTTCGAAGCTTATCCTGATTTTTACTAAGTTTGTGTATTGTTGCTGCGTGGTCCTTGCACACATTCTGTAATTGCGTAATTTCTTTACCTGCGGTGGTACATTGCAAAGACAGATTCTCGAAATTTGTATTTAGCGTTTCTATGTCATACGACTACGTCTGTAACTGTGTACGGATATCATCCGGTTGTTGCTTTGTCGCAAGTCCTTTTCTTCTTTCATCTAACTTTTTATCGACCAGGGTAGTTATTTCGGTTTTCAATTCAGATTTTAAAGCTTTTAAATTGGTTTTCAAAGTGAAATTTTTGAAACATCTTTTGCAAGTATGCCATTATATAGGCTCGTGGGGGCTGTGTAATTTGTGCGCTCTGCGTGCAAGGAGACGCACCTACCAAGACACTGTCTCCATGCTGCTCACTTTCGGCATGGATTTGTGCGTTCACGAGGTAACTGTTCAAAATTTCGGTGTCTGCTTCTTCAGAACTTGACATTAGTTCAGGTCCTGATGGGAGAACTTGTTCAACACCTTCTTCAACCGAATTATCTGACTCGATTTCATCGCCTGTCGGCAAATCGGCATTGTCCTCCGCAGTCACTGTATTAAATTTGCCTGTCTTCGTCATACGTAAGAATAATCGAAATAAAATTCGTCAGAGAAAATTTTGAAACTATGGATCTACAAAAATATCTACGAGTAATTTGAAAAATCTTTCACATTAACCACCTTCATTAATAATTACATTTACGTCCAACAGAAATCGAGCCTAGCTTCTTTGCCATTACGTGTTACGATTGCCAAGATGCACCCATTTTGAAATTCACAATACTCCAATTAAACTGATTATAACTGAAGTTCTATTTTATAACACCCAATAATTACCTTCTCGAAATAAACTTGGAATAAATGATAAATTACGTGCATCCATGAAAGATATTTTCTTTCGTAAAAGTTTGCTGTCTTTCCTTGATTGTGGCCAGCAGTGGAAGTGAAGTCGGCAAATTTCATGACCCGGGGTGAGGCTTTTACTTTCCCATCTTTCTTTTGTACTCCGAATCATCAGAAGTGGCTTAGAAATTTTGGTGGCGTATTGTTCATGAAACAGGAAAGGATTTATATAGGAAACATTCAAACGAGTCCTGTCACGGGTTCGACAATTTATAACAGTTCCTTCCTCTCTCGCGTATTTCTTCAGTTTATATCTGTTCATTTACTAAGAACTGATGACATGAAAAGAGGGCAATGATTTTTACTCGACGATCCCGTGAAAGGTTTATTGGTTGGATACTGGATTTCGGAATTTGTGATTGTAATAAAATTTCGCTCAAATGGGAGGATCAGTTTAAAGAAGCATCTTCCTTACACATCGGCGTAAGTGCATGGGACTGGCTGGAAGGCCTGCAATCTTATTAAGAAAAGAAGGGATGCCTTGACCGTGAAACTGAAGTAATGACAAAATAATTCGGAGGCATCGCACTTTGAAATCCCCGAACTAAACGTTCGAGAAGACGAGGTCCTTAAATATTTTGGCCGTGCAATTTGCACTAACAGCATTGAATTTTCTGTTGGCCAAATGCATCTCTTTGTTACTGACATATGGCGACAGTCCCACATACAATTTAAACCTGTAATAAGGAACATGAATTAGTGTTTAATACAGTGGTTATTAATGTTAATTTAATTATTAGAACAAGTGATTGAATTAACTTACATATATTTTACGATATTTACGTAAGTGTTAAACATGAAAAATGGTTACCGCACCTGTAAAGGAAAAGGCGTCTTGTAGTAACTAGAGGTAAAACAGAAACATGTCTCCTTCGCGGCAGCGAGGGAGACGTAAAACGGTCATTCATTTATTTAAACAAAATTCATCACAGAGAGTAACTAACGGCTCTTAAACGCAGCTCATCGCTGCTCTATCGATATGGGGGTGTTACACACGACATAACACAACAATCACCCATCACTTAAGAAGTTGGCTCCCCACCAACATTAGAGAAGTTAAGTGTGCTGTCAATCAGGCAAAGTGACACAAGTTCATAGGTCTTGCCGGAAGCTCACAAAGTAGGTAAAAACGTAAATGTCGTGTGACTAGGGTAGACCGTTCGTCAGGTGCAAGTTGTAAGTAGGCTGTTTAGGTTTTTATGTTTGTAACGCCACGTAGTTCTCTGTATGAAAATCACTGACTGTGCTGCGTGCAGTCTGTGGCTGGTTGGCATTGTTGGAATATTCATTATTGTAGTGTTGGCCAGCTGGATGGGAACAGCGCGTAGCGTTGCACAGTTGGAGGTGAGCCGCCGGCAGTGGTGGATGTGGAGAGAGAGATGCCAGAGTTTTGAAAACGGATGATCTGGACGTGTGTCCGCCAGAAAAAGGAAATTTGTAAAGATGGATGTCATGAATTGATATAACACTATTAAGGTAAATACATTGTTTGTTCTCTATCAAAGTTTTTCATTTGCTAACTAAGCCTATCAGTAGTTAGTGCCTCCAGTAGGTAGAATCTTTTATTTAGCTGGCAGTATTGGCGCTCGCTGTATTGCAGTACTCGAGTAACGAAGATTTTTGTGAGGTAAGTGATTCATGAAAGGTATAGGTTATTGTTAGTCAGTGCCATTCTTTTGTGATGATTATTGAAAGTCAGACTGCGTTGCGCTAAAATATTGTGTGTCAGTTTAGTGATGATCAGAATAAATAAAGAGAGAAATGTCTGAGTATGTTCAGTTTTGCTCAGCTGTTTGAAAATCAAATAACGTAAGAGGTTTACGAGCACAGTAATACATAATTTTCCAAAGGGGACGTTTCAAAGTCTTTCGATTTGACGCCACTTCGGCGTCTTGCGCATCGATGGGGATGAAATGATGATGATTAGGACAACACAACATCCAGTCCTTGAGCGGAGAAGATCTCCGACCCAGTGGGAATCGAACCCGGGCCCTTAGGATTGACATTCCGTAACGCTGACCACTAAGATGCCAGGGGAGAACTCATAAAATACAAACATGAACTCGTCGTCCTTTCCTGGAAAACGGAAGAAATGCCTATATTTAAGAAATGAAATGGCACAGACTGCGATAACTAGCGCGGAATATCGTTGCTGTTCAGTTAGGGAAAGATAATTACTCGTGCTATGCTCTTAGTGGAGGAATTACTAATACCAGACAACCATTGTGGCTTCAGGTCATCTAGAGCTGGGCTTAGCAACGAGCTGATTTTTTTGAGCACTCGCGTCTGCTCATGCTCTTGCTCGCGAGCTGACCAGCTATGGCGAGATGGGGAGTTGTCGTGCTTCACGTGGTCGCGACAGCATGGGAGAAGCGCCAACTGTGAAATTGGGTAGCTTCAGCCTTGACAACTGCCCCATCTAATACCAGCAATGGCGAGTCAGCTTTGTTTAATGTCGACAATGTCTTCGCGCTTCAATTCAAAGTGCGAAGAATCTTATCATTTTACACAAAAATATGGGTTTGGAAAATGTTCAGTCTATTGTAAAATACTGAAGTTTCAGGAAGTTCAGTTTTATAAGGGACAGTCAAATGAAAAAGAGACAGACGTAAAAAAGTGAGTAAAATGTTTATTATTTCAGAAGTAATCACCATAACTGTTAACACATTTATTCCACTACGAGACAAGACCGTGCACGTCTTCGTCCAAGACGAATCGACGGCCATGAAAGTTCTTTCAGGGCTCTAAAAATATGGAAGTCTCATGGGGCGAGATCGGGACTATGAAAGATGTGGAAGGGCTTCCCAGTGAAAACGTCTGCAGCGCGGGCGAGCGAAGACAGTTTCGAGGACGGTGAGGAAGTTTCGCATGTTGAACACGTAAATGAAAAACGTGAAGGACCTGAGCATATAGAAGGGGTTTTAAAACTTAAAATGAAGCTCTCTGAAGAGGAAGAAAAATCAAGAGCGTGTGCCATTCGGATGAGCTACAAAACTGCACTACTTTTAGTAAAGTCCTTAGCCCTTACGGATGGTGATTTAATAAAAGAATACTTATGACTGACAGCTGCAGTGGGCTCAGTGCGGCAATTTCGCGGGCCTACCTCAACCAGTTAAGTAACGTGAATTTGTAAACGCCTCAGTGTCGCCACAGTTCCGGAGACGTGTACTGTTCTCGCCTGCGGCCATTAGCGCTTCGCAGTCGAAAGCTGGTAACAGCGCAACGAGCTCTCACGGATTTCCCTACGCCGTCTCGTCCATATCAATTACAGCTGAACATTTCTGTCCACTTCAGGTATAACAATTTAGCGTAGTGCCGTTACCAAACATGAGAATCCTGCCTCCCACACAGGTTTCAGCAGACGACGTTTGGAGCCAGCTTGCAAAAAATTTTGTAAAGAGTTTGTTGCACTTTGTTAGTGCTCTGCGGAAGTGTAGTTATTGCAGGTACACAGTTGGGTGTGACATTTTTAGCAACGATGAAGAAAGTGTAGTAAATGTAGGTTTGTCGTGGAATTTATTACGGAAGAAGAGCCAGTCATATTGGGGAGAAAAAAATCAAGATCCGTAGCGTAACTGAATGGGAAAATGGAAAAACTCCCAGTACCCAATTTGCGCCGATCTGCGGCTTGAAGTAGAGCGGCAGGTAATTCTCTCATGATCGGAATACATTACTCAAAACTGGTTCAAATGGCTCTGAGCACTATGGTACTTAACGTCTGAGGTCATCAGTCCCCTAGAACTTAGAACTACTTAAACCTAACTAACCTAAGGACGTCACACACAGCCATACCCGAGGCAGGATTCGAAGCTGCTACCGTAGCGGTCGCGCGGTTCCAGACTGAAGCACCTAGAACCGTTCTGCCACACCTGCCAGCGGAGTACAGTACTCGCCCCTCACAGACCTGCCTTTACCGTTGCTCTCGTAGCACGTCTTCTGTGAAGCTGTGGTCTAGAGAAGCCACAGATATGATAGCCACAGCTCGCCAACTTCAGGAAAGATGCAGAGAACAAAACAAACCGCTTGACATTGCCTTATTGACCTCACTAAGGAATTTTACTCCGTAAATCGTGAA